>NC_134353.1:749147688-749447688 GCF_048569485.1 Anomaloglossus baeobatrachus
CCCATATGCGCACACATATACCCATATGCGCACACATATACCCATATGCGCACACATATACCCATATGCGCACACGCGCACACATATGCACACGCGCACGCACACATATGCGCACGCACACATATGCGCACGCACACATATGCGCACGCGCACGCACACATATGCGCACGCGCACATATGCGCACGCGCACATATGCGCACGCGCACATATGCGCACGCGCACATATGCGCACGCGCACATATGCGCACGCGCACATATGCGCACGCGCACATATGCGCACGCGCACATATGCGCACGCGCACATATGCGCACGCGCACATATGCGCACGCGCACATATGCGCACGCGCACATATGCGCACGCGCACATATGCGCACGCGCACATATGCGCACGCGCACATATGCGCACGCGCACATATGCGCACGCGCACATATGCACACGCGCACATATGCACACGCGCACATATGCACACGCGCACATATGCACACGCGCACATATGCACACGCGCACGCGCACATATGCACACGCGCACGCACACATATGCACACGCGCACGCACACATATGCACACGCGCACGCACACATATGCACACGCGCACATATGCACACGCGCACATATGCACACGCGCACATATGCACACGCGCACGCGCACATATGCACACGCGCACGCACACATATGCGCACACATATGCACACGCGCACGCACACATATGCGCACGCGCACGCACACATATGCGCACGCGCACGCACACATATGCGCACGCGCACGCACACATATGCGCACGCGCACGCACACATATGCGCACGCGCACGCACACATATGCGCACGCGCACGCACACATATGCGCACGCGCACGCACACATATGCGCACGCGCACGCACACATATGCGCACGCGCACGCACACGCGCACGCACACATATGCACACGCGCACGCACACATATGCACACGCGCACGCACACATATGCACACGCGCACGCACACATATGCACACGCGCACGCACACATATGCACACGCGCACGCACACATATGCACACGCGCACGCACACATATGCACACGCGCACGCACACATATGCACACGCGCACGCACACATATGCACACGCGCACGCACACATATGCACACGCGCACGCACACATATGCACACGCGCACGCACACATATGCACACGCGCACGCACACATATATTGCAGATATATATATGTATATGTATGTATGTATCTGCAATATATGTGTGTGCGTATGTGTATATATATATATATATATTTCTTTGTCGCTCCATTGGGAGACCCAGACAATTTGGTGTATAGCTTATGCCTCCGGAGGTCACACAAAGCATTACACTTAAAAGTGTAAACCCCTCCCCTCTGCCTATACACCCCCCCCGTGCATCACGGGCTCCTCAGTTTTATTGCTTTGTGTTGAAGGAGGCACACATCCACGCAAGCTCCACATTTTAGTCAGCAGCAGCTGCTGACTATATCGGATGGAAGAAAAGTGGGCCCATACAGGGCCCCCAGCATGCTCCCTTCTCACCCCACTCGGGTCGGCGGTGCTGTTAAGGTACCCATTGCGGGTACATAGGCAGGAGCCACATGCTGTTTTCCTTCCCCATCCCTTAGGGGCTCTGGGTGAAGTGGGATCCTGACCGGTCACCAGGCACTGGGACCGCGCTCCCTCCGCAGCCCCTGGGGGAATCTGCTGGACAGGAGACCGGGTATCATCAGGGACAAGGCCCTGCTACTCTGAGGTACTCTGTGTCCCCTTGGGGACGGCGCATAGAGCGCCTGTGTAATGGACACTGCAGCAGCTGCTGGGTGTGTTGGTGCGCCGGGACTACCGCGCTGGCCGCGCTTGTTTGCCGGCCGCGCTTATAACTTTAGTCCCTGGCTTTTGCGGCCTAGTGCCGCATATTCCCGCCCCCGGGCCTGCCAGTCGGGGGTAAGGGCGGGACGCTGCACTGGAAGTCAGCGCTGAGGGCAGGAGCATACTTTGTATCCTCCTCCCCCCCTCACTGAGCACCGTGGGGCACCAGATTCCCGCACTTTTACAGGCACGGCCACGGCTCCCTCCTCCTCTTTGAACGCCGGCAGCCATTGCTATCAGCACTTCAGATGCTGGAGAACTTCAGAGGGGAGACAACTGAGCTCCACAGCTCTGGGAGGCCCAGGCAGGGATCTGGTGGTCACACAACCGCTGAGAGCGGTCGGTAAGCCGCACCTGTTACTAGGTGCTGGTCCCCCTGGGTGCCGAAGTGTATATTTATATGCTTATAGTGTATACATTTACTCTGTACGGCCACACTGTTAGCGTTTGGCTATATACCCTCACTGATTGCTCTAAGAGGAGAAACAGCATGTCGTCCGCAAAAAGCAAGGGTACCAAAGCACAGGCTTACTTTGCAACCTGTACCTCATGTGCGGCTATGCTACCTGCAGGTTCCACCTACCCTCATTGTGTGCAATGCTCGGCCCCTGTGACACTCACTCAGCCGGAGTCTCAGCCAGTGGTGGGACCCCCGGCCCAGGTGGAACCTCCGGCCCCCACTGTCCAGGTGACAGGGACAGAGTTTGCAGTATTTGCTGACAAACTTTCTGAGTCTATGGCTAGATGGTCTGCTAAGATACTGGAAGCTTTGCAGTCCAGACCTGTAACACAGGCCCCGGGCACTGTTGATTCATTGCCCCCATGCCCCCCTCGGTCGGAGCAGCAAAGTGCTCCTGGGTCGACTCATAGGTCCCACGGGGAGGACTCCGACACGGACCGCAGTCCCAGACCGACGAAGCGGGCTCGCTGGGAGATTCCCTCGACTTCATCTCACTGTTCAGGGTCTCAACATGAGGACTCTCTCTGGAAGATGAAGCGGATGCGGCAGGTCAGGACTCTGATCCTGACGCCGCGCTCAACCTTGATACGCCTGAAGGGGACGCCATAGTAAACGACCTTATAGCATCCATCAATCAGGTGTTAGATCTTTCTCCTCCACCCCTTCCGATTGAGGAGTCAGCTTCTCAGCAGGAGAAATTTCGTTTTAGGTTTCCCAAACGTACACGGAGTGCGTTTCTTGATCACTCCGACTTCAAAGACGCAGTCCAGAAGCACCGAGCTTTTCCGGATAAGCGCTTTACTAAGCGCCTTCATGACACACGTTATCCCTTCCCCCCCTGACGTAGTCAAGGGTTGGGCTCAGTGTCCCAAGGTGGATCCTCCAGTCTCTAGACTGGCGGCCAGATCCATAGTTGCAGTGGCAGATGGTGCATCACTCAAGGATGCCACTGACAGGCAGATAGAGCTCCTGATGAAATCCATCTATGAGGCTATCGGCGCGTCCTTTGCTCCGGCATTTGCAGCCGTATGGGCACTACAAGCTATCTCAGCTTGTCAGTCTGAGATTAATGCACTCACACGAGCCGCTACTCCGCAGGTTGTGTCATTAACCTCTCAGGCGTCGGCGTTTGCGTCCTACGCCATGAATGCTGTGCTAGACTCTGCGAGCCGTACAGCGGTAGCATCCGCCAATTCAGTGGCAGTCCACAGGGCTATGTGGCTACGTGAATGGAAGGCAGACTCTGCTTCCAAGAAGTTTTTAACCGGTTTGCCGTTTTCTGGCGACCGCCTGTTTGGCGAGCAATTGGATGAAATCATTAAACAATCCAAGGGTAAGGACTCGTCCTTACCCCAGTCCAAACCTAACAGACCTCAACAACGGAAGGTACAATCGAGGTTTCGGTCCTTTCGGCCCTCAGGCAGGTCTCAATTCTCCTCGTCCAACAGGCCTCAAAAGGGTCAGAGGAACTCTGATTCATGGCGGTCTAAAGCGGGCTTTACACGCTACGACATCGCTAATGCGGAGTCGTTGGGGTCACGGAATTCGTGACGCACATCCGGCCGCATTAGCGATGCCGTTGCGTGTGACATCGATTAGCGATTTTGCATCGTTGCAAAACAGTGAAAAATCGCTAATCGGCGACACGGGGGTCCATTCCCAACTATCGTTACTTCAGCAGTAACGAGGTTGTTCCTCGTTCCTGCGGCAGCACACATCGCTGCGTGTGACGCCGCAGGAGCGAGGAAGCTCTCCCTACCTGCCTCCCGGCCACTATGCGGAAGGAAGGAGGTGGGCGGGATGTTACGTCCCGCTCATCTCCGCCCCTCCGCTGCGATTGGGCGGCGGTTCAGTGACGTCGCTGTGACGCCGCATGGACCGCCCCCTTAGAAAGGAGGCGGTTCGCCCGTCACAGCGACGTCGCCGGACAGGTAAGTATGTGTGACTGCTCTGGGCGATGTTGTGCGGCACGGGCAGCGATATGCCCGTGTCGCGCAACAGATGGGGGCGGGTACCCACACTAGCGATATCGGGACCGATATCGCAGTGTGTAAAGTAGCCTTTAGGCACGTCCTAAAAAGACCGCCGGAGGAACCGCTCCCAAAGCGGCCTCCTCATGACTTGCGGACTCCCCAAACCGCATCCTCGGTCGGTGGCAGGCTCTCCCGCTTTTGCGACGCCTGGTGCCCACATGTCCAAGACCGATGGGTGAGAGACATTCTGTCTCACGGTTACAGGATAGAGTTCAATTCTCGTCCTCCGATTCGTTTCTTCAGAACTTCTACGCCCCCCGAGCGAGCCGATGCTCTTCTTCAGGCGGTGAACACTCTGAAGGCAGAAGGAGTAGTTATCCCCGTTCCCCTTCAGCAATGGGGTCACGGCTTTTACTCCAACTTGTTTGTCGTACCAAAAAAGGATGGATCTTTCCGTCCCGTCCTGGACCTCAAACTGCTCAACAAACACGTGAAAACCAGACGATTCTGGATGGAATCTCTCCGCTCCGTCATCGCATCGATGTCCCAAGGAGACTTCCTAGCCTCAATCGACATCAGGGATGCTTATCTCCACGTGCCGATTGCACCAGAGCATCAGCGCTTCCTGCGTTTCGCCATCGGGGACGAACACCTTCAGTTCGTGGCACTGCCTTTCGGCCTGGCAACAGCCCCACGGGTCTTCACCAAGGTCATGGCAACAGTGGTTGCAGTCCTACACTCTCAGGGACACTCAGTGATCCCTTACTTGGACGATCTTCTTGTCAAGGCCCCCTCTCGGGTGGCATGCCAACACAGCCTGAACATTGCTCTGGAGACACTCCAGAGGTTCGGGTGGATCATCAATTTCCCAAAGTCAAAACTGACACCGACACAATCGCTGACATATCTCGGGATGGAGTTTCATACTCTCCCAGCGATAGTGAAACTTCCGCTGGACAAACAGCGATCACTACAGACAGGGGTGCAATCTCTCCTCCGAGCCCAGTCGCACCCCTTGAGACGCCTCATGCACTTCCTAGGGAAGATGGTGGCAGCAATGGAGGAAGTTCCATTTGCACAGTTTCATCTGCGTCCTCTTCAATGGGACATTCTCCGCAAATGGGACAGGAAATCGACGTCCCTCGACAGGAACGTCTCCCTTTCTCGGGCAGCCAAGGCCTCCCTTCAGTGGTGGCTTCTTCCCACTTCTTTGTCGAAGGGGAAATCCTTCCTGCCCCCATCCTGGGCTGTGGTCACGACGGACGCGAGTCTGTCAGGGTGGGGAGCGGTCTTCCTCCACCACAGGGCTCAGGGTACCTGGACTCAGCCAGAGTCCTCCCTTCAGATCAATGTTCTGGAGATAAGGGCAGTGTATCTAGCCCTGAAGGCGTTCCAGCCGTGGCTGGAAGGCAGGCAGATCCGAATTCAGTCGGACAACGCCACGGCGGTGGCATACATCAACCACCAAGGCGGCACACGCAGTCGGCAAGCCTTCCAGGAAGTTCGGCGGATTCTGCTGTGGGTGGAAGCCACAGCATCCACCATCTCCGCAGTTCACATCCCGGGCGTGGAAAACTGGGAAGCGGACTTTCTCAGTCGCCAGGGCATGGACGCAGGGGAATGGTCTCTTCACCCGGACGTGTTTCAAGAGATCTGTTGCCGCTGGGGGAACGCCGGACGTCGACCTAATGGCGTCCCGGCACAACAACAAGGTCCCGGCATTCATGGCACGGTCTCAAGATCACAGAGCTCTGGCGGCAGACGCCTTAGTTCAGGATTGGTCGCAGTTTCGACTGCCTTATGTCTTTCCTCCTCTGGCACTGCTGTCCAGAGTGTTACGCAAGATCAGGTCCGACTGCCGCCGCGCCATCCTCGTCGCCCCAGACTGGCCGAGGAGGTCGTGGTACCCGGAACTGTGGCATCTCACGGTGGGTCAACCGTGGGCACTACCAGACCGACCAGACTTGCTGTCTCAAGGGCCATTTTTCCATCTGAATTCTGCGGCCCTCAACCTGACTGTGTGGCCATTGAGTCCTGGATCCTAGCGTCTTCAGTGTTATCTCAAGAGGTCATTGCCACTATGAGACAGGCCAGGAAACCAACGTCAGCCAAGATCTACCACAGGACGTGGAGGAACTTCTTATCCTGATGCTCTGATCAGGGTTTTATTCCCTGGCCATTTGCCTTGCCCACTTTTCTGTCTTTCCTTCAATCCGGAATGGAAAAGGGGCTGTCTCTCGGCTCTCTTAAGGGACAAGTCTCGGCGCTCTCTGTATTTTTTCAAAAGCGTCTAGCAAGGCTTCCGCAAGTACGCACGTTCCTGCAGGGGGTTTGCCACATAGTCCCCCCTTACAAGCGCCCGCTAGAACCCTGGGATCTGAACAGGGTGCTAATGGTTCTTCAGAAACCACCTTTCGAGCCAATGAGAGATATTTCTCTTTCTCGCCTCTCGCAGAAGGTGGACTTCCTAGTGGCAGTCACATCACTTCGCAGAGTGTCTGAGCTAGCTGCACTGTCATGCAAAGCCCCCTTCCTGGTGTTTCACCAGGACAAGGTGGTTCTGCGTCCGGTTCCGGAATTTCTCCCTAAGGTGGTATCCCCTTTTCATCTCAATCAGGATATCTCCTTACCTTCTTTTTGTCCTCATCCAGTTCACCAATGTGAAAAGGATTTGCACTTGTTAGATCTTGTGAGAGCACTCCGGCTCTACATTTCTCGTACGGCGCCCCTGCGCCGCTCGGATGCGCTCTTTGTCCTTGTCGCTGGCCAGCGTAAAGGGTCGCAGGCTTCCAAGTCAACCTTGGCTCGGTGGATCAAGGAACCAATTCTTGAAGCCTACCGTTCTTCTGGCCTTCCGGTTCCTTCAGGACTGAAAGCCCATTCTACCAGAGCCGTGGGTGCGTCCTGGGCATTGCGGCACCAGGCTACGGCTCAGCAGGTGTGTCAGGCGGCTACCTGGTCGAGTCTGCACACTTTCACAAAACACTATCAGGTGCATACCTACGCTTCGGCAGATGCCAGCTTAGGTAGGCGAGTCCTCCAGGCGGCGGTTGCCCACCTGTAGGAAGGGGCCATCTTTCGGCTCTATTACCGGGGTATTCTTTTACCCACCCAGGGACTGCTTTTGGACGTCCCAATTGTCTGGGTCTCCCAATGGAGCGACAAAGAAGGGAATTTTGTTTACTTACCGTAAATTCCTTTTCTTCTAGCTCCTATTGGGAGACACAGCACCCGCCCCTGTTCCCTTCGGGCTGTTGTTCTTTTGTGTACACATGTTGTTCATGTTGAATTGTTCTTTGGTTCATGGTTTAAGTTCTCCGAACATCCTTCGGATTGAATTTACCTTAGACCAATTTATAAGTTTCCTCCTTCCTGCTTTTGCACCAAAACTGAGGAGCCCGTGATGCACGGGGGGGTGTATAGGCAGAGGGGAGGGGTTTACACTTTTAAGTGTAATGCTTTGTGTGACCTCCGGAGGCATAAGCTATACACCCAATTGTCTGGGTCTCCCAATAGGAGCTAGAAGAAAAGGAATTTACGGTAAGTAAACTATATATATATATATATATATATATCTCTCTCTATCTCAATCAGACTACCAGGAGGAGGTACACACAGGAATATTCAGCAGTCTGCCAGGAGGGGACCTGTTGCAGTCTGCTGTATACAAGGGGACGTATATACACACTGGAGTATACAGGGGGAGACATATTTACACACAGGAGTATACAGAAGACCGCCAGGAGTGGGCATGCATACAGCAGACTGCGGGGGTTGGGCCAAATGGACACACAAGGGTATACAGCAGACTTCCAGAAGTATATCGATACACTACCAGGAGGAGAAATGGGTAGACACAGGAATATACAGCAGACTGCCAGAAGGGGACATGTATACAGCAGACTGCAACAAGGGGACATATATACACACAGGAGTATACGGCAGACTGCTGTATATTCACATTTATGTCACCACCTGGCAGACTCAGGAGAATGTGTGTAAAAATATACAGTTAAGTGACAAGAGGTGACTAATATACACACAGTGATATAAGAAGCAGACTGCCAGGGGGTATCGTGTATACAGAGTGCCAGCACGTTGCAACATTCAGGCGTATACAACAGTGTACCAGGAGGTGATGTATATATGTAGATACAGATATATATTCAGCAGTGTGCCAGGAGGTGACATTTGTGTATATATTACTGTGAATTAAAAAAAACCTCTCAATACTCAACATATGCTATGTATACATGTCGCCTACTGGCACACTGCTGTTTATGTTCCTGTCTATATACAGCTGTGTAGATGTCACCTCTTGGCAGCCTGCTGTATACTCTTCTGTATATAGGTCACCTCCTGGCCGCTGTATGTATAATTACACCCACATACAGGCTGACATACCGGAATCTACACAGCTGAATGCACAGGAATATATACAGCAGCGTGCCAGGGTAATGTGTGTACACACAGGTGTCAGACCTGCACTGATCTGATATTGATTGCCTATCCTAAGGCCACGTGCACACACATTGAGTATTTGAGGGGTTTTTTACCTCCAATATTTGTAAACCAAAACCAGGAGTGGAACAATGAGAGGAAAAGTCTAATAGAAACATGGGCACCACTTCTCGTGAAGGCCTTAGGATGGAGCATTGATCTCGTGCCTGGCCGACACATTATTTAAAATGACCTAACACAATGTAATTACTTTTCAGAACTGAACAAGAACCCAGTTGAGGGATTTTCTGCTGGGCTGATAGATGACAATGACATCTACAAATGGGAGGTGCTACTTATTGGGCCACAGGACACTTTATTGTAAGTTCTTGTTCAATGGTTCTATATGTATTTTTATTTTATATTTTTTCACTTTTTTAAATTAAAATACTGCTTCTGAAATAGGATTTTATAGCCCTACTCCTGATACACTGGAACCCCCAAATGTTGCTATTTTAAGTGGTAAATTCTAGCTAGGACATGGTTTCACCTTTTGATCGGTGAGAGTCTAACCTGGGATCGTGAGAATTCACGGAGACGTTTTTAATCCTTTAGTGTACATCTTGTTACGTTGGTGATGGGCTACTCTGAAGTCTGAATGGCCGGTTATCTAGGTAAGGCGTGCGTGCTACTTGTAGGCTCTATGCGTTAGAGCAGTGTTCCCCCAACTCCAGTCCACAAGACCCACCAACAGATCATGGTTTCAGGATTTCCTTAACATTGCAAAGGTGATAATTCCAATGCCTGTGTAATGCTAAGTACATTTTATTTGTTGGTGCCTCTTGAGGACAGGCGATGGGGAACACCGCTTTAGAGCCTGCTCATGCCTCCCTGACGCCAGCCGGATATGTAGATTCAGCCACCCCTGGTTTCCCTGCACTTCTCCCTTGCTGCACAGGCAAAGCTACCTCTGCTAGCTGCATAGGAGTGTGCACAGTTTGGACCAGTGGTGCGACCATGCTGCCATTTTGAACTGTTAATATTTCAGAGTGCAACCTTTAACCTCTTAACGACCACCAATAAGCATTAAAACGGCGGTTGTTAAAGGGAACCAAACATCAGAATTTTGGTATAAAAGTGCCAGTACTGCACTGGCTTTACCAATCAGGCACAGTGTGTACATACCATTAGTGGGCAGCTCGGATGTTTAGGCCGTGAAATCCACATTTATGAAGTTGAAAAATTCATCATCTTTTTGACTGACGGTTGCACTTCTCCAGATCATATCCGGGCGGGTTATGCACATGATATTGTCTGCTGCAGCTAATCGGTAAGATCAGCTGTTCTCCAGTCCTGTTGTGACCACGCGCGATCCCGTGGTGACAATGAGATCTGAAGAAGCCCTCTCAGGCACAAAACTAGGTAATGCGGGCTTCAAAAACATGGCGCCGGAGATGAGCGCTATGCGCAGCCGCCAACTGACGCCGTGGAACTGAATCGTGAAATTTGCATACAGCCAGAGAGAGGGAGGAACAGGCGTCGGGAGGGGGGGGGGAAATCATATGTACATAACCCGCTCGGATATTATCTGGAGGTGTGCAACTGTCAGTCAAAAAGATGATGAATTTTTAAATTTCACAAACATGGCTTTCACAGCCTAAACATCCGAGCTGCCCACTAATGGTATGTACACAATGTGCCTGATAGTGCCAGTACTGCACTGGCTGCACCTTATATACCAAAATCCTGATGTTTGGTTCCCTTCAAGGAGCCTTATTCCTTCATCACCATTTTATGATCGCTAACACCCTGCGGCATCAGTTCCAACCAGTTTTACAACCGATTGGGAACGATTAATCCCTTAGATCTTGCTGTCGCAATAGACCTCTGCATTTAAGTGGTTAAAAACGGGATAAAAAAAAAACAAACCTTTGACGCCATCGGCACAACACAATCTTAATTGTGGGTGCCGATGGTTGCAATGGTACCTCTAGGTCATCTGATGACGTCAGGTTTCAGTGGCCCATAAGATCCTGGTATAAGCAGGGTCTAGTAGGCACAGTCAATAAATCACGGACAGGTCTCCACCACTGAAGTACACAAGTACAGTCGTGCAGGGGACAAGTGATCAGCGTAAAAAATCTTGACGTCCCACAGTGAAAAACGGTTACATAAAATGTTTAAAAAAAAAAAGTCATGTAAAATAAAAAAGTATAATCGAAAAATGGCAAATGTTTTTGAAAAATTAAGTTGTTTTTTTTGTGTGCAAAAGTTGTAAAGCATCTTTTTTTTTTTTTTTTTTTTTTTATTTCCTTTTATAAATCTGGTATCGCTGTAATCGTACTGACCTGAGGAATAAATTGGTCTTATTACCTTTACTGCACGGTGAACCGTTAAAGTGAATTGCTGGTTTTTGTTCATTCTGCGATAATTGGAAATACCCCAAACAGTACCAAAAAGTCTTCAACTCATTACACAAAAAAAGTTATATTCAAGCATTTTTACTGTGTGACGGTACCAAACATATAAATGTGGTATTGCTGTAGTCTCCCTGACCTTAACAATAAAGCTGTTTTATCACTAATATGGTAATATGAATTAAAAGCAATTCCTGTACTGCTGTTGGTCTTGATTTTTACCTCCCAAACATTGGAATATGCCTCAATTCATGTTTATCCTCTGATCTCCGCTAAGCACATACATTCGGGGTTTCCATGTAAATCCCCAAAAACATGAATCTGACAGACCCCCAGACTGAGCCACTCGCTAGGAATCTGTGTTCCTGTGATGACCCATCATTTGAGGTGTTTTGTTTTGCTCACAAATGTGGATGATTATAGTTCTGTGCACTCCTAAAACTATGGACACCAGTGAAACAGATGCCAAAGGGAGTCCAAAGTGTCTCCATCTGCCTCACTAGTGAGTGGTCCCATCAGGGGTTTCGCCTGAATCACATGTTTGGGGGAGTCACACATAAACCCTGACATAAGTGCTCAGCGCAGAACACAAGAATGTGATCTCTGCCTTATACTAAAAGTGATAAAAAAAAAAGTACTATACCCCAAAAAGGTATAATAACCTTATATTATACCGCACAAAACCAGTCCCCACTCATGTCTGTTATCTGTCATCAGAAATATCGGGGACTCTCGTGTTAACAAAGACCTGGAAAATTGACTGCTCCCACCTCCCAAATAAAACCTAATGAAATGTGCTCCAGAATCGAAATGCCCGATGTTTGGCATTACTGTAGCAGGGAGAGCCCAATTAGCAATTTACACAGTGCCTGGCTCCAGAAGGAGACTAGGGACACTAGGGACAGAGCTAGGCACAATTTTATTATTTATTATTATAGCGCCATCAATTCCATGGTACTTTACATGTAAAAGGGGTACACATAATAGGGGCAAGTACAATATTCATAAACAATAAAAGAAACAATCTATGGGGACACAATGTATGGCCACCATACTGGCATATTTGCAATTCTCCAGCTAAAAACTTAGATGCTACCCCTCGTGTAAGCTATAAATTTGGTGCTAAAACAGTATTTTAGTGGAAAAAGGTAAAAAAAAAAATTTCCACATCTAAATGTTATAAAGTTTTGTGAATGTTCTGAATGTTGAAAAAAAAAAATAAACATATTAATCTCTTGAGGATTTTAATTTCCAAAATAGAGACCCTTGTGGGGGGTTTTCTGCTGTTTTGGCACCTCAGGGGCTCTGCAAATGCAGCGTGGCATACATAATCTACTCCACACAAATGTAGCCCTTTTTCCTTTCCGAGTCCTGCCATGTGCCCAAGCAGTTTGTGATCACATATGGGATATCATTGTGATTGGGAGACATTGCATAACAAACTACTGGGTCTATTTTCTGAAAAATTACAAATTTGGGGCTAAAACAATTTTTTTTTATTTATTTTTTTTGGGGGGAGGGGGGGGGGGACACCTAATTTTCGTTTTCACATGTACACTTTTTTTTTTTTTTTTTTTTTAAAAGTTCTATGAAGCCTGTACAGATGCAACATGCTCTACACCCCCGAAGATTAATTCCTTGATGGGTCTGATTTCCATAATGAGGGTTTCTGCAGTTTTGGTACCTCTGGGACTCATGTTACTACTTCCCTGCCAGGCAGTGTTGTGTGTGTCCAAACAGAACTATTGACTACATGTGGGGTATCGCCGCATTCAAAGTGGCTAACAAACTTTGGGGCCACGTTTTCTCATTACCTCTACCAAAAGTGAAAAATTTGGGGCTACAGCTACATTTTTTAATTTTTTTTTCATGAAGAAGAGAAAAAAAAAAAAATGTTCAATATAACCTAATGTTGTTAAAGTCTTTGTAGTAACTTTTGGGTTGAAATTGCTCACTATACCCATGGATAAAATCCTTGAGGTCTTGTTTCCAATATGGGCTCCTGTGTTTAAGGCTGATGTTTTGGTACCTTGGGGGCCCTGCAAAGCTAACACGGTGCCCACAATCATTCAGCCAAAATGCAAATGCTGCTCCTTCCATTCCCAGCCCGGCCGTATGGCCAAACAGAGGTGTCTGACCCCATGTGGGGTATCAGCGCGCTCAGAAGAAACTGGGGAACAAATTGTGGATTCCATTTAAGGAAACTAGTTTTGTAAATTTCTGGGGGGGGAAGAGAATTTGCTGCTGAAATTTTAACCCTTCTAACAAAATGATGCAGATGTAAAGTAGACATATGAGAAATGTTATTTATTAATTTCTTTGTCGCTCCATTGGGAGACCCAGACAATTGGGGGTGTATAGCTTCTGCCTCCGGAGGCCACACAAAGTATTACACTTTAAAAAGTGTAACCCCTCCCCTCTGCCTATACACCCTCCCGTGCATCACGGGCCCATCAGTTTTATGCTTTGTGTTGAAGGAGGCACACATTCACACAATGCTCCACATTTTAGTCAGCAGCAGCTGCTGATTATATCGGATGGAAGAAAAGAGGGCCCCTAACAGGGCCCCCGGCATGCTCCCTTCTCACCCCACTGAGTCGGCGGTGCTGTTAAGGTTGAGGTACCCATTGCGGGTACACAGGCAGGAGCCACATGCCGTTTTCCTTCCCCATCCCTTAGGGGCTCTGGGTGAAGTGGGATCCTAACCGGTCATCCAGGCACTGGGACCGGGCTCCCTCCGCAGCCCCTGGGGGAATCTGCTGGACAGGAGACTGAGTATCGTCAGGGAAGGACCCTGCATCTACAGGTACTCTGTGTCCCCTTTGGGACGGTGCATGGAGCACCTTGGCCTCAGACGCTGCAGCGACTGCGGTGTTGATTTTTGACCGGGACTACCGCGCCGACCGTGCCTGCTTGCCGGCCGCGGTTTTTACTTTAGTCCCCGGCTTTTGCGGCCTAGTGCATTAAACTCCCGCCCCCGGGCCTGCCAGTCAGGGGTAAGGGCGGGACGGTCGGTCTGACGCCGACAGTGAGGGCTGGAGCACACGTAGCTGTCCTCCTCCCCCCTCACTATTCACTCTGGGGCACCAGATTCCCGCAGTTTTATAGTTACGCCCACGGCTCCCTCCTCCCCTGTGAACGCCGACAGCCATGTTTTAACATATTCTGCCGGTGGAGGACTTCTGGCACAGCTCTGGGAGACCCGAGGCACGGAATCTGGTGGCCACACACCGCTGGAGCGGTCGGTAAGCCACACCGTTCACAAGGAGCAAGGGTGCCAAGACACAGGGTTATTTTGCTACCTGTACCTCTTGTGCGGCTAGGCTACCTGCAGGTTCCGATAATGAATAAACTTTTTGACATACACACCACCATCATAAATATTACCAATTTCCATTCAATATATATTATGTAGATGGTGCCTGCGCATATGAAGACCTTGGATAAATCGCATAGCAAACAACCACAACCAAAGAAAAAGCGATCAGACATCCAATGCAGTTAAAATATATATTTTTATTATTATTAGTGCAAGTGCATGGCATAGGAATAGACATATAAAGGGGGCATCAACGGTGATGTCAATCCATCATAATAGTACCGACAGTGCTAACAACACCAATGGTGGCAGGAAGTGCCCGGGGAACACCACAAACAATGGTAATGGCCTCAATATTGAATCCCCTACAATGGGGTATGACTCACATATCAATGCTGATGGGCTCCACAGGGACACACCGCCACCAAGAGGCACAACAATCTTTACTTATCACATATGTGTACATCACCCACCATGGACATGATAAACTCACCAGAGCCCCCCACCCGACGGACGTCAGTTTCGGCGGATGCCTGCGTCAGGTTCCACCTACCCTCACTGTGAGCTATGCTCGGGCACTGGGGCACTCGCTCAGCCGGAGCCTGAGGCACTGGGGGGTCCCTCGGCCCAGGTAGAACCGCCGGCTCCCCCTGTCCAGATGGCAGGGACAGAGTTTGCTGTTTTAGCTGACAAACTCTCTGAGTCGCTTTCACATTCCATGACTCAGTCTATGGATAAATGGTCTGCTAAGTTTCTAGAGGCTTTGCAGTCCAGACCGGCCCTTACACAGGCCCCGGGCACTGCGGGATCACCCCCAGGCCCCTCTCGGTCTGTGACGAAGCGTGCTCCTGATGTGGCCTCTAATTATTACGTGCAGGACTCCGGCATGGACCTCAGTCCCAGACCAGCTAAGCGGGCTCGCTTAGAATCTTCCCCGACTTCATCACGCTGTTCGGGGTCTCAGCTTGAGGACTCTCTAGAGGATGAGGCGGAGGTCGCAGCCCAGGACTCTGACCCTGACGTTGCTCTCAATCTTGATACACCTGAAGGGGACGCCATAGTAAATGACCTTATAGCGTCCATCAACCAGGTGCTAGATCTTTCTCCCCCAACTCCGCTTGTAGAGGATTCAGCTTTACAACAGGAGAAACACCAGTTTAGGTTTCCTAAACGTACTCTGTGTTTTCTTCGATCACTCTAACTTTAGAGATGCTGTCCAGAAGCACAGGGCTTTCCCGGACAAGCGCTTTACTAAACTCCTTAATGACACACGTTACCCCTTCCCCTCTGACGTGGTTAAGGGTTGGGCTCAATGTCCCAAGGTGGATCCTCCAGTCTCTAGACTGGCGGCTAGATCAGTAGTAGCAGTGGCTGACGGTGCATCGCTCAAGGATGCCACGGACAGGCAGAGCTCCTACTGAAATCCATCTATGAAGCCATAGGCGCGTCTTTTGCCCCAGCCTTTGCAGCAGTGTGGGCACTCCAGGCTATCTCAGCTTGTCTGTCTGAGATTAATGCGGTCACCCGTACCGCTGCGCCACAAGTAGCATCTTTGACTTCTCAGGCGTCAGTATTTGCATCCTACGCCATGAATGCTGTCCTGGACTCGGCTAGCCGTACAGGGGTAGCATCCGCCAATTCGGTGGCAGTCCGCAGGGCCATGTGGCTACGCGAATGGAAGGCAGACTCTGCTTCCAAAAAGTTCTTGACCGGTTTGCCGTTTTCTGGCGACCGACTGTTTGGCGAGCGATTGGATGAAATTCTTAAGCAATCCAAGGGAAAGGACTCGTCCTTACCCCAGCCCAAACCATACAGACCTCAGCAACGGAAAGTTCAAGCGAGGTTTCGGTCCTTTCGGCCCTCATCCAGATCCCAATCCTCCTCGTCCAACAGGCCACAGAAGAGCCAGAGAAACTCTTCTGCATGGCGGTCTAAGTCACGTCCTCCAAAGACCGCCGGAGGCACCGTCTCCAAGGCGGCCTCATGACTTTCGGCCGCCCCAAACCGCATCCTCAGTCGGTGGCAGGCTCTCCCGCTTTTGCGACGCCTGGTGGCCACATGTCCAAGACCGATGGGTGAGAGACATTCTGTCTCACGGTTACAGGATAGTTCAGCTCTCGTCCTCCGGCTCGTTTTTTCAGAACATCTCCGCCCCCCCGAGCGCACTGTTGCGCTTTTTCAGGCGGTGGACACTCTGAAGACAGAAGGAGTGGTGATCCCCGTTCCCCTTCAGGAACGCGGTCGCGGTTTTTACTCCAACCTGTTCGTGGTGCCGAAAAAGGACGGCTCATTCCGTCCCGTTTTGGACCTCAAATTGCTCAACAGACATGTGAGAACCAGGCGGTTTCGCATGGAATCCCTCCGATCTGTCATCGCTTCGATGTCCCAAGGAGACTTCCTAGCATCAATCGACATCAAAGACGCCTATCTCCATGTGCCGATCGCTCCAGAGCATCAACGCTTCCTGCGTTTCGCCATTGGGGACGAACACCTTCAGTTTGTGGCACTGCCTTTCGGCCTGGCGACAGCCCCACGAGTCTTCACCAAGGTCATGGCATCCGTTGTAGCGGTCCTACACTCTCAGGGCCACTCGGTGATCCCCTACCTAGACTATCTCCTAGTCAAGGCACCCTCCCGGTTGGCTTGTCAACACAGTCTGACCGTTGCTCTGGAGACTCTCCAGAGGTTCGGGTGGATCATCAATTTTCCAAAGTCAAAATTGACTCCGACCCAGTCACTGACGTACCTCGGGATGGAGTTTCATACTCTCTCAGCGATAGTCAAGCTGCCGCTGGACAAACAGCGGTCGCTGCAAACAGGGGTGCAATCCCTTCTTCGGGCCCAGTCGCACCCCTTGAGGCGCCTCATGCACTTCCTGGGGAAGATGGTGGCAGCAATGGAGGCAGTTCCCTTTGCGCAATTTCATCTGCGTCCACTCCAATGGGACATTCTCCGCAAATGGGACAAGAGGTCGACGTCCTTAGACAGGAACGTCTCTCTTTCTCTGGCAGCCAAGACCTCTCTTCAGTGGTGGCTTCTCCCCACTTCTCTGTCGAAGGGAAAATCCTTCCTGCCCCCATCCTGGGCTGTGGTCACGACGGACGCGAGCCTGTCAGGATGGGGAGCGGTTTTTCTCCACCACAAGGCTCAGGGAACCTGGACTCCGACAGAGTCCTCCCTTCAGATCAATGTTCTGGAGATAAGGGCAGTGTTTCTAGCCCTCAAGGCGTTCCATCGGTGGCTGGAGGGCAGGCAGATCCGCGTACAGTCGGACAACGCCACGGCGGTTGCGTACATCAACCACCAGGGCGGCACTCGCAGTCGTCAAGCCTTCCAAGAAGTCCGGCGGATTCTGCTGTGGGCGGAGGCCACAGCCTCCACCATCTCCGCTGTTCACATCCCGGGCGTAGAAAACTGGGAAGCAGACTTTCTCAGTCGCCAGGGCATGGACGCGGGGTATGGTCTCTCCACCCGGACGTGTTTCAAGAGATCTGTTGCCGCTGGGGAACGCCGGACGTCGATCTCATGGCGTCTCGGCACAACAACAAAGTCCCGGCATTCATGGCACGGTCTCAGGATCACAGAGCTCTGGCAGCGGACGCCTTAGTTCAGGATTGGTCGCAGTTTCAACTGCCTTATGTATTCCCTCCTCTGGCAATTCTGCCCAGAGTGTTGCGCAAGATCAGGTCCGACTGCCGCCGCGCCATCCTCGTCGCTCCAGATTGGCCGAGGCGGTCGTGGTACCCGGATCTGTGGCACCTCACGGCGGGTCAACCGTGGGCGCTCCCAGACCGACCAGACTTGCTGTCTCAAGGGCCATTTTTCCATCTGAATTCTGCGGCCCTCAACCTGACTGTGTGGCCATTGAGTCCTGGCTCCTAGCGTCCTCAGGGTTATCTCAAGATGTCATTGCCACTATGAGACAGGCCAGGAAACCAACGTCAGCCAAGATCTATCACAGAACTTGGAGGATCTTCTTAGCCTGGTGCTCTGAGAAGGGGTTTACCCCCTGGCCGTTTGCCTTACCCACGTTTCTTTCATTCCTTCAATCTGGATTGGACAAGAGTTTGTCTCTCGGCTCTCTCAAGGGACAAGTATCGGCGCTTTCCGTGTTTTTTCAAAAGCGTCTAGCCAGGCTTCCGCAGGTCCGCACGTTCCTGCAGGGAGTTTGCCACATAGTCCCACCTTACAAGCGTCCGCTGGAACCCTGGGATCTCAACACGGTTCTACGGGCTCTTCAAAGACTGCCCTTCGAGCCGCTGCGGGATGTCTCTCTATCACGTCTTTCGCAGAAGGTGGCATTTCTAGTGGCGGTTACATCACTCCGAAGAGTGTCAGAGCTTGCAGCGCTGTCATGCAAAGCCCCTTTGCTGGTATTTCACCAGGATAAGGGTTCTGCGTCCGGTCCCGGACTTTCTCCCTAAGGTGGTGTCCACTTTTCATCTCAATCAGGATATCTCCTTACCTTCTTTTTGCCCTCATCCAATTCACCAATGTGAAAAGGATTTGCATTTGTTAGATCTAGTGAGAGCCCTCCGGATCTACGTGTCTCGCACGGCGCCACTGCGCCGTTCTGATGCGCTTTTTGTCCTTGTCGCTGGCCAGCGTAAGGGGTCGCAGGCTTCCAAGTCAACCTTGGCTCGGTGGATCAAGGAACCGATTTCTGAAGCCTACCGTTCTTCTGGGCTTCCGATTCCTTCAGGGCTGAAAGCCCATTCTACCAGAGCCGTGGGTGCATCCTGGGCATTGCGGCACCAGGCTACGGCTCAGCAGGTGTGTCAGGCGGCTACCTGGTCGAGTCTGCACACTTTCACGAAACACTATCAGGTGCATGCCTATGCTTCGGCAGATGCCAGCCTAGGTAGGCGAGTCCTTCAGGCGGCGGTTGCCCACCTGTAAGAGGGGGCCGTTGTTTCGGCTCTTTTTATCGAGGTATTCTTTTACCCACCCAGGGACTGCTTTTGGACGTCCCAATTGTCTGGGTCTCCCAATGGAGCGACAAAGAAGGGAATTTTGTTTACTTACCGTAAATTCCTTTTCTTCTAGCTCCTATTGGGAGACCCAGCACCCGCCCCTGTTCCCTTCGGGCTGTTTGTTCTTTTGTGTTCACATGTTGTTCATGTTGAATTGTTCTTTTGGTTCATGGTTTCAGTTCTCCGAACATCCTTCGGATTGAATTTACCTTAGACCAATTTATAAGTTTCCTCCTTCCTGCTTTGGCACCAAAACTGATGGGCCCGTGATGCATGGGAGGGTGTATAGGCAGAGGGGAGGGGTTACACTTTTTAAAGTGTAATACTTTGTGTGGCCTCCGGAGGCAGAAGCTATACACCCCCAATTGTCTGGGTCTCCCAATAGGAGCTAGAAGAAAAGGAATTTACGGTAAGTAAACAAAATTCCCTTCTTTGTACAGCATGACTAACTGACTTAAGGCTTTAAATATGTAACTTTAGAAAATTACGAATTTCAGTTTTTGCCAAAATTCTGATATTTTCACAAATTTAAAACATATGGACCTAAATTTACCACTAAAATGAAGTATGTGTTATGAAAAAAAGAAACCTCTGAAACTCGCTGGGATTCATTGAAGTGAGCCAGAGTTATCACATAGACACTTGTCAAATTTCAAACATTTGGGCTTTTCATTAAGGTGAAAACTGTCTCAATCACTAAGGGGTTAAACTGCCAACTGTAACTTTTTTTTTTTTTTTTTTATTATATATATACCGTAATATATAGTGAAGGAGGATTCTTCAAGGTGCATCTTACGTTCCCAGTGGACTATCCTCTCAGACCTCCCAAAATGAAATTTATAACAGAAATCTGGCATCCTAATGGTAAGTCGTGCCTTTTGTTTTTCTGATCAGGTGAATGCAATCTGTTCTCAGCTAGCAGCCGCTCCAGGATAAGCTTACTGCACTTTTTGGAACCCTTTTAGGCAATGTTCACAGAAGTTAGATATGCAGTACATTTTTTTTTTTCTTATCTTTTTCAGTGCAAATTTTGTGTGTTTTGCTTGTGACTATTACTGTGATAGTAATGACTATTAAAGGGAACCTGTCACCAGATTTGGTGACTGTAAGCTGTTGCAACCACCAGTGGGCTCTTATATACAGCATTCTAACATACTGTAGAGAAGAGCCCAGGCCACTCTGTAGAACATATAAATCACTTTATAATACTCTCCTAAATGGTCGGTGCGGTGCAGACTGGCCGGATAGGTGTCTCCGTTCTCGGTGTCCGGCGCCTCCTTTTTCGGCCATCTTTGTCCTCCTTCTGAAGCCGGGGTGCATGATGCGTCCTACGTCATGCAAATAAGCTGGCATTAAGGTCCTGCGCAGGCGCACTTTGAGCTGCCTTGAGCAGGGCAGATCAAAGTATTGTAGTGCGCATGCACGGGACCTCAATGCCAGACTGTGTGCATGACGTAGGGCGCATCATGCACCCAGGCTTCAGAAGGAGGATAAAGATGGCAGAAAGAGGAGGTGCCAATAACTGAGACACCCATACGACCAGTCTGCACTGCACCGACTGTTTAGGTGAGTATTATAAAGTGATTTCTGACGCCTCATTGGGGGACACAGGACCATGGGTGTTATGCTGCCTATCCATAGGAGGACACTAAGTAGATGCAAAAGCATAGCTCCTCCTCTGCAGTATACACCCCCTGGCCGGGCCAGGCAACCTCAGTTTTAGCTCAGTGTCTATAGGAGGCACATCTCTGCAGACTACTGCAGCAAGAATTTTTTGTTTTTAGAGGGCGACGGTTCCTTCGGGGACAGATTTCCCAAAACCATCAACAGGCGGGAACGCAGAGTGTTGCCTCCCCGTACCACCTTTTGCGACGCTGGATCCTTGGCTGTTACTCACTATACGACTGGCATTCCAGCATTCCTCAGTCCCTCTGGCAGGCTCTGAGTTGATGCCTGCTGTGCCCGGTCACAGAACGTGTGTCAGAATCTGCACACTGGCTCCCTGACAGGAAACTGGAGCAAAGGTCACACTGACTGACTGGATGCACATGGGCTGTGATTGCAGACACCTGCAGAGCATTCCACCTGTGGCGGGGGGAGGGGACAACTCCCTGGACTAAGTGCACCCGCAGCTGCGGTACACTTATAGAGGTTTTTCTGTCCACCATTGTTGTACAGGGCTGGAGGGGGGAAGGAGTCCCTTCCCACCATTTTTTGTTTTATATTTTCTCATGCCTTCTTGTCAGAGCTAAGCCCTGCCCCCTACAACACTCGATAAGACACGCTCCCTCACGAAAGCGCGCGTAACCCTCCTCACACAGGATCTGCAGAGCATTGCTGCCTCTTGTTGTGATCAGAGCCTGTGGGCGTCTCTCAGAGCTGGCTTCCTCCTTCCCACAGGAACTGTGACGTAGGAGGGGGAAAGGGTCATCAGGGTTCTGGGTGAGTTATAGCCTCACTTACATAGTAACTCTGCAGAGCATTGCTCCCTCATTACAATCAGAGTATGTGGCTCATCAGCCAGGGGCTCCAGTCACATGTTTTATGCCCTGCACAACTACAGCAACAACTATAAGGCTCTGTGCGCACTGGGAAGTGGAATTTTCTTGAGAAAATTCCGCATGCCCTCAAAGATTACCGCACCCGCGGTAAAAAAACGCGGGAAACCGCACCCGAAAACCGCATGCGGTTTGCCGCGGTTTTACCGCGGTATTGCCGCGTTTTTGCCGCGTGCGGGTTGGGATGTGCTTTATTGCATTCAATGCAATAAAGCACATTGAAAAAAAAAGTCATTTAATTCTGAGATAGTAGATAGAAGAATAGATAGAGGGATAGATGGATAGACAGATAGATAGAGGACAGATCGCTGCATTTCCCACGGTCGGCAGTGAGTTCACATTACCGGCCGTGGGAAATGACCGGTAATTACCTCTGCTGTCTGCTTTCATTCAGCCTGTGTCTGTCGCGGCTGGATGTCAGCAGTGCAGGACGTCGGACCTGGATTACGCCGGAGCTTTGTTTGGGGGGGGTTAATAAAATGGTGAACGAGGCTTGTTTGTGTTGTGTTTTATTCACTTTACTTACGGGTTGATCATGTCAGCTGTCACATAGACGCTGCCATGATCAAGCCTGGGGTTAATGGCGGTGGTCCCCCATCACCATTAACCCCTTGTATTACCTTGCCACCACTGCTACACGGTGGCAAGAAGAGCCGAGGACACGCCGGCATTGCCGCATATTGCATGCGACAGTCCCGGGGCAGCTGCGGCTGATATTCTCGGCTGCCGGAGGGGGAGTGAGGCGGGGGACATTAACCCTGCCCCTCTCCCTCCCCAGCCTGAGAATACCGGGCCGCCGCTGTGTGCTTACCTCGGCTGGAAGGTAAATATACAGCGGAGCCCACGTTCTTTTTTTCCTATATTTCCGTTTTCTTTCTGTGTGTTCTATGTGTCTGTGTCTATGTGATCTGTGTGTGTGTGTGTGTGTGTGTGATGTGTGTGTGTGTGTGTGTGTGTGTTTACTCTGCTCCGCTTCCTCTTCCTGTAATGACATCACTTCCCTGCAAAACCGCAGACAAGCGATGTACATTACCGGAGGTAAACCGCAAAATACCGCAGGGAATAACGCAGGAAAACGCAGTGAACCGCACAGAATTTGCTGCCTGCGTTATTCCCTGCGGGATTTCATGATTAACATTGAGTCAATGGAGTGAAATCCCGCAGCGATGTGCGGAAAAGAAGTGACATGCACTTGTTTTTGCTGCGGGATTCCCGCAGCAAAACATGCAGCTGTCAAATTCCGCCTAGTGCGCACAGGATTTTTTTTCTCCATAGGATTTGCTGGTGATTCACTGCAGAGATGTTATGAACATTTTCTGAAGCGAAACATGCAGCAAATCCGCGGAAAATCCGCGGCAAAATCCGGTAAGTGCGCACATAGCCTAAGACTATTAATGTATCCTGCCATGCTGAGCTACTAGGGGATGATGGCACCTCTTCCTTCTGTGAGTCCGGTGCCTTTGTACCCCCCCCCCCCCCCCCGCCACCACCGCAGCAACCGCTGCCAGCCCAGAGCCTACGGCTCCCAGTCCCCCAGAATGCAGCCTGATGACACCTCTATAGAGGGTCCTTCTGATAAGAATCAGCCCTCTGCTTCACCGGTTGCAGATCAGAAAAAGGGCATGACCCCCATGGGTCTCCCTCTGGGGTTCACAGATGGGGTTCTCCCACATGTTCCGCGGTCTCTGAGGAGCTGGAGGAAGGGGAATGATTTTTGTACTGGGATGATTCCTTGGTTTCAACTTCGCCGAGCGATCAAGCTGCGATGGACTCCCTTATTGCAGCAATCTACCAAAACTCTGCATGTGGAAGATCTCCCATCCACTACTACTGACCCTGCGGTCTCCTTTAAAAGGGTGAAGAAACTTAAAAAAATAAGAGCTTTTTGACGCCGCTTCGGTATCCGTAGACTCATGGAGTCCCGGTACCCCTTTGGCTTAGCTGTCTCTAAGGGCTGGGCCGATCCGTCCTCAGTGGACCCTCAC
Source organism: Anomaloglossus baeobatrachus (assembly GCF_048569485.1). Classification (NCBI taxonomy): domain Eukaryota; kingdom Metazoa; phylum Chordata; class Amphibia; order Anura; family Aromobatidae; genus Anomaloglossus; species Anomaloglossus baeobatrachus. Next base: position 749,171,681 of record NC_134353.1, read on the forward strand.
CCGGCTTCTGCCTGCCTGAAGGACCCTCCTGTCTTTTACCTGATGGATCCTCCTTCAAGGACCCGACAGACAGACAAGTGGAGCAGCTCGATCGCTCTGCCTCGAGGCCGCGGGTCCCTCTCCCCTTCCGTGTGGGTCGCACAGGCACCAGGACTACCAGTTTTCCTCAGACCCCCACAGATGTAACTGCTCACATTGCTGCGGCGGCAGAGTACCTCATGCAGGCCTCCCTCGGCGCTGCTACCTGCGCAGTTATTGCCGCCTCAAATACCATAGCCATCCGTAAGGCCCTCTGGTTCCGATAATGGAGAGTGGGCTCTGTCTCTAAGAAGCCTCTCACAGTACTCCTTTCCAGACCGATGGTTTGCCGATCGTCTGGACAGGCTTTTTTTTTTTTTGTCTGATGCCACGGGAGGAAAAGAGTACCTCTCTCCCCCAACTCTAGCCCAGGATGTTTTTACTAGACACGCAGGGCCCGACCTTCTCAGCCCTCCCTGAGTCCACCTCGTCCTGGCAGTCTAGACAAAGACCAAGAAGTCTCGTCCTTCTCCATGTGTGCCGCCGCCTCCGACCACAAATGGGTGTGATACCTTGTGTCTTCCGGTTACCACATTGAATTCTGGACCCGATCCCCTGGTCAGTCTTTTCTCTCAAACCCCCCCAAACGCTCCAAAACACCACGAGGCCTTCTCCTCAACAATCCACTCCCTCCAAACGGCGGGGGTGATGGTACCTGTTCCGGACGGCGAGAGGTTCAAGGCTATACCTATCGTGGTCGCCAAAGACAGACGGGTCAATTCGACCCATCCTGGACCTCTTAACACCTGAGCAAACATGTGCACCTAAGGAGATTCAGAATGGACTTCCTAGGGTCCATTATTACCTTTATGGTCGAAGGAGAATTCCTTGCTTCCCTAGCTATCAGGGACGCGTACCTGCACATACCCATCGCTCCAGCTCACCAAAGTTTCTCCGCATAGCGGTTCAGGACTTCTTTTTTTCATTTGTGGCCCAACCCTCGGCTCTGCCACAGCTCCAAGGGGCTTAACTAAGGTCATGGCGGCCGCCATGAGTGCCCTTCACGCCAGGAGAGTGGCTGTTCTGCCTTGCTTGGATGACCTCCTCAAGGGCTAAACCAACGTGCAGATCTCTGTGGGCACCCTATCCCGCTTAGGGCGGCTTCTGACTCCAGTCAAATCATCCTCGGTCGCGTCAAAATCCGTCACCTCCCTGGGAATGTCCCTGGACACTCTTCGGGGCTTGATATTTCTCCCTCAAGACAAGGCGACCGCTCTACAACAAGCGGTACACTGCCCTCTACGTACTCCTGTCACTTCATACGATTCAGTATGAGTGCTAGGTACGATAGCGGCGGCTATAGAGGCAGTGCTGCTCGCTTAGCCACACCACCGCCCACTGCAGCTTGCGCTTCTAGCTGCCTGGGACAAGAGCCCCTTTTCCTTAGACAAACTTTTCACCTGACACCTTCAGTCAGGTATGCGCTTTACTGGTGGCTTCAGTCCTCTTCCATATCGAGAAGTAGTTTTCCCCCCCCCCCCAAGTGGACTGGCTACTCCTGACCACAGATGCCAGCCTCTTAGTCTGGGGAGCAGCGTACTGGCTCCACACTGCTTCGGGACGTTGGACACCCCAGGAGTCTTCCCTTCCCAGAAATCATCCTGAAAATCGGCGCCATATTCTCGCGCTCAGGTCATTCCCCTTTTTCTGCTAGCAGGTCGTTTGATTCGGGTCCAATTGGACAATGCAACAGCTGTGGCCTATGTCAATCAGCAGGGAGGTACCAGCAGCAAGACAGCTTAGCTTATCTCGAGGTCCTCAGGATCCTCACCTGGACCGAATCGACGAGGGGGTCTGTTTTCAACGTTACACATACTGGGAGTAGAAAACTGGGTGGCGGACCTTCTAAGTCGCCAAGGCCTGGCCGCCAGAGAGTGGTTTCTCCACCCAGAAGTGTTCCCACACATCTGCACTCACTGGAGTACACCAGACGTGGAATTAATGGTGCTCTACAAATTAAATAATAATAATCTAATGGCCTCAAGGTTGAACGCAAAGGTACCCGCGTTCTTAGCCAGGTCACGTGACCCACAGTCCATTGGCGCGGATGCTCTCGTCTCCTGAAGTCGTTTCCGTCCAACTTACATGTTTTTCGCCTCTGCCCCTGCTGCTGCGAGTAATCAGGAAGATCAAGGCAGAAGGAGTCCCGGTGATGCTAATAGCACCGGACTAGCCCAGGTGCGCCTGGTATGCTGAATTGGTACAATTGCTCATGGCGCCTCGTAAGCATTCCAAACTTGCTGACCCAAGGGCCCATTTCCCATCAGAACTCCAGAGCCCTGAAGCTGACGGCCTGGCCATTGAGACCTGGACTTTAAAAAGAGGGAGATTCTCTCCTGCGGTCATTTCCACCTTGTACAGTGCCCGAAAGCCGGCCTTCATCCCATATTTACCACCGTACGTGGAAAACTTTCCTCTTCCAGTGCAGGGAATCTAATGTCCAACCTATGCCTCTGGCGATCCCCAGAATTCTTGTTGTGTTTTTTTGTTTTTTGTTTTTGTTTTTTTTTTGCAGTCAGGTTGCAAAAGGGGTTGGCCCTCAGCTTCCTTAAGGGGCAGGTTTCATCTCTCTCAATATTCTATCAATACCGCCTAGCTTGCAATCCGCAAGTCAAGACTTTCCTCAAGGGTGTTTCCCATCTAGATTCCCTGTATAAACGGTCGCTGGACCCATGGGACCTCAATCTCGTTTTGGACGGTATCCAGAGGTCCCCTTTTGAACCTCCTTAAGGAATCTTCTCTTGCTCTTCTCTCCTGGAAGGTAACATTCTTAGTGGCGATTACGTCCATCAGACAAGTTTCGGAACTGTCATCACTCTCTTGCCGCAAACCTTTTCTAATCTTTCATCAGGACAAGGTGGTTCTATGCCCCCTTCCGGATTTTCTTCCGATTTGGTTATTTCCCTGTTTCATATGAACAAGGACATTGTTCTGACTTCCTTTTTGTCCACACCCAGTCCATAGGGTGGAAAGGTTTCTACATTCGCTAGATCTTGTGAGGGCTCTCAGATATTACGTACCCAGGACAGCCCCTTTAGGAACATAGACTCCTTGTTCGTCATTCCTGAAAGGCCTAAGAAAGATCCGGCAGCTTCATAGGCAACGCTGGCTCGCTGGATTCGCTCTGCGATCCAGGAAGTCTACCGCTTGCAACTCAAGCCCATTCCTAGTGGGCTGCGGACTTATTCCACGCAAGCAGTTGGCGCCCCTTGGGCCATTAGGCATCAGCCTTCAGTGGAACAGAGGTGTAAGGCTGCGACCTGGTCTTGCCTACATACTGTTTCAAAGCATTACTGAATCCATACCCAGGCTTCAGCTGAGGCGAACCTAGGTAGGAAAATTCTGCAAACGATAGCCAGGAGCGCCTACTGAGATAGGTACTCCACTATCTGGGACTGGTTCCTAGTCCTTGGGTTGTGTTGTTTGTTTACCCACCCATGGACTGCTTTAGGACGTCCCATGGTCCTGTGTCCCCCAATGAGGAGTCAGAGAAAAACGGATTTTTGTGTACTCACCGTAAAATCGTTTTCTCTTAGCCATCATTGGGGGACACAGCACCCACCCTGTTGCCCTGTTGGGCCTTGGTTCTCTCAGTACCTTATTTGGTTATGACTCTTTTTTTTTTTTTTTTTTTTTTCTTTTTTTCTCCAACTGCTTGTGTACTAAAACTGAGGTTGCCTGGCCCGGCCAGGGGGTGTATACTGCAGAGGAGGGGCTATGCTTTTGAATCTACTTAGTGTCCTCCTATGGATAGGCAGCATAACACCAATGGTCCTGTGTCCCCCAATGATGGCTAAGAGAAAACTATTTTACGGTGAGTACACAAAAATCTTTTTTTTACGCTCTACACAGCGGCCTGGGCTCTTATATACATCATGTTAGAATGCTGTATATAAGCACCCACTGGTGGTGGCTGCAGCCTATAGTCACCAAATCTGTTGACAGGTTCCCTTTTAAGGGAATTTGTCACCAGGTTTTTCTACCCAGTCTGCAAGCAGCATGATATAGACACAGATCCTGATTTCAGATGTGTCTCGGCGGCGATCACGGGGGTACAGCGCCGTGACCGCAATGACTAAAGAAAGCACATAAAGAAGCAGGAAACGGTCATATTAAACGTGCAAACGCAATAAAAGATGCGTGGTTTTGGTTTTTTGTTTGTTTTTCCCTGCCAAAACATGTTCTGTATGCAGCAAAGCGGAGAAAAAAAAGCAACGTGGGTACATAGCCTTAACCCCTTCGCGACCAGCCAATTTTTCGCTTTCCGATTTTATATTTTTATTTTTTTTTTTTTTTTTTCGCCATTCTTCTGAGACACAACTTTTTTTTATTTTTCAGACAATATGGTCATGTGAAGGCTGCGTTTTTTTTTGTTTTTTTTTCGAAACAAGCTGTAATTTTAAATGAAACCATAGGTTTTACCATATGGTGTACTGGAAAACTGCAAAAAAAAATTCCAAATGCAGAAAAATTGCAAAAAAAGTGCGATAGCACTATTGTTTTTGAGATATTTTATTCACTGTTCACTAGATATTAAAACTGATGTGTGGGTGTGATGCCTCAAGTCAGTGTGAGTTCATAGACACCAAACATGTATAGGTTTACTTTTATATAAGGGCTTGCGCGCACATTGCGTAAATGCATGCGTCTTGCGTACCCAGCACAATCTAGATTTTGCATGATATGTGCGCACGATGCTTTTGTGAACGCAGCGATTTGGGTGCTAAAATTTTGACCCAAATCCGTGCGTTCATAAAATGAGCATGTCAATTCCGTGCGCTATGGATGCAGCTCCCACTCTGTCTGGGGATAGCAGCCATAGCGCATGAAATCTGCTTTTTTGTACAGAAAAATTGCATCCATTTTGCAGTTTTTCTGCATTGATTTGACGCGCACATGTGCTGTCAAATCACTGCAGAATATTCGGCAGTTACCGTGCGCATGAGCCCTAATGGGTTAAAAAAAAAAATCAGAAGTTTGTCTGAAAAAAATAACACACATTTTACACCATATTCCGTGACCCATAGCGTTCTCATTTTCAGAATCTATGGCTCAGTGACGGCTTATTTTTTGCGTCTCAGGCTGACTATTTTAATATCATTTTTGCGCAGATGCTACTTTTTGATCACCTGTTATTGCATTTAGCGCAAAATTTGTGGCGACCAAAAAATGTAATTTGGCGTTTGGATTTTTTGCTGCTACTTTGTTTATTGATCAGTTTAATTGATTTTATATTTTGATCGTGCATTTCTGAACGCGGCGATACCAAATGTGTGTTGGGGTTTTTATTATTTTTGAACCCTTTAATTTTCAATGGGGCAATAACACTGACTGCTAGGATGTGATATTACTGCCCATGGTCGTTAAGGGGTTAAACCAATAATGCAGAAACTGACACAGTGGGCTAATGATATTTGGTTGTACTATCAAACAGCTTACTAAATATATTAATATATATATTATTTTTTTTTTTTTTTTTTTTTTTAATAGTTGCAAAGAATGGGGATGTTTGTATATCTATTCTTCATGAGCCTGGTGAAGACAAATTTGGTTATGAGAAGCCTGAGGAACGTTGGTTACCTATTCACACTGTGGAGACCATTATGATAAGTGTTATTTCTATGCTTGCTGACCCAAACAGTGACTCCCCAGCCAACGTAGATGCAGCAGTAAGTACCCCTGTAACTTTAACCCTTGTATGTGCTTTTCTGCATACAGCATCCATTGTGCACCAGCAGTTTGTCAATATTGTCTGCAAAGGAATCTCAAAGATATTACAGCAAAATATGATTTATTTTCTTTTAATCGCAACGTGTCCAATCTGCTCCCATATATTGAATGCATTTCCCTCAAAGCAATATTTCTGGAGAAGGTGAAATATGGTGGTCTATGCAGCAAACAGTATTGAACACTTCTGAATTGTGCACAATATTATGATTTAAAATGGTTTGGTACTTTGATATTCAGTCATCTAATCTGGCTATAGGAGACCGTAACTATTTTTGTCCTTTAACAGAAAGAATGGAGAGAAGATCCAAATGGTGAATTCAAAAGGAAAGTTGCTCGCTGTGTTAGGAAAAGTCAAGAAATGGCTTTTGAATAAACTTGTAAGTATTAAGGTTTCCTATTTTTAGTAGTCTGATTTGCCATGTTAAAGAGAACCAGTCACCAGATTTCCTGGGTCTAAATATCCGTCATGGATCGTGTGAGGTTAGTCCCCGCCTCCTGCCGTGGCGATCCGCGCACATCAGCTGATTTCAACAGCTGACGTGTGCCTGCAAGTTACGAGTGGAATTGCATTCCACCTGCAACTTTTAACCCCTTACATTTCTCTGCCAAAATCTGTCAGCGAGATGTATATGCGTGCGGCCATTACTTTTACTTACCGACACCCCTACCGGAAGTCACGTGCGTGATCACGGGACTTTCGGTGGTTGCCATGGTAGCACAGGGTCATGTGATGACGCCTGTAGCTAACATGAGTCACTTTCTCTGTGTCGGCACAGTGCCAGCACGGAGAGTAAACCAGCATATCTCCAGTTCTCAGCTCTGTAGCTGAGATCTACAGATATGGAAGAGTGATTACTGATCTATATAGTCCCCTAAGGGGACTAGGAAAATAAAAAAAAAAAGTTTTGAATAACTAAGTTCAAATCACCCCCTTTTTGCCCCATTGAAAATTAAAGGGTTAAAATATACATATTTGGTATTGCTGCGTTCAAAAATGCCCGATCTATCAAAATGTAAAATCAATTTATCTGATCAGTAAACTATAATTTTTTACCGCTACGCAAACTCCAAAATTACGGTTTTTGGTCGCCGCAAGTTTTGTGCAAAATGCAGTAACAGGCGATCAAAACGTAGCATCTGCACAAAAATGGTGCCATTAGAAACGTCAGCTCGAGATGCAAAAAATAAGCCGTCACTGAGCCATAGATCCAGAAAAATGAGACCACTATGGGTTTTTGAAAATGGTGCAAAACGTGCGCCACTTTATTTGGACAAACTTGTGATTTTTTTTTTAACCCCTTAGATACAAGTAAACCTATACATGTTTGGTGTCTACAAACTCGCACCGACCTCAGGCATCACAATAACACATCAGTTTTACCCTATAGTGAACACGGTGAATAAAACCTCCCAAAAACTGTTGTGCGATCACACTTTTTTTTTTTTTTGCAGTTTTTCCACACTTGCCATATATTTGCCGTTTTCCAGTACACTATATGGTAAAACGTATGGTTTCATTTCAAAGTACAACTCGTCCCGCAAAAAACAAGCCCTCATATGGCAAGATTGATGGAAAAATTAAAAAGTTATGGCTCTCGGAAGAAGGGGAGCAAGAAACAAAGGAAACCGCCTGGGGGTTGAAGGGGTTAAATAAGCACTAACAATCTGTGGTATATCCGGAGAAATTGACTTTATACCACGCTCTACCTGGTAATCCATGCCAAACTAGCCAGTGGATAAGTATAAGCCCAGCCCATGACTCAAAGGCAAGACTTGCTAGGATAGCAGGCTGACTGCAATGATGGAGGCTGGTCTGCATCCACCCACTGGAATATTCTGCATCGATTACAAGAGAGAACAATATTTTAGTATTAATTTCTCATTGTTTCCTGAGATGCAGAACTGTAAGGAATGACACGTTGGGATCCTTAAGTGACAAAGTAGGTGGTGGCAGCAGTTTACATCCGGGAAATTTGGTGATCTTGTATATACTTTCCTCATGGTTTGGGGTTCTGGTTTTCAGGGTCCCCCTTAGGGTAACTATATAACATATATTTCTTTTCCATTGCAGTGGACGGAGAGCCATCTGAAGAGCAATAGCATTCACAGGCAGAAGCAGAATTGGGTGTTTTACTGACCTCTGTTTTACCCTCAGTGGGCAGTTTACTTACTGGTTTATTTTATAAATTATATATGATAGACTTCACATTTTTAACTGCAAAACCTGCAGATCGGTTTTCAATCCCACCTGGAGTTCTTTATTTATTCAAATATATATTTTTGCATATGTCTGTTTTCTTTACTAAAGCTGAAGTGGCTTCCTTTGCAGCACCAGTCTTTGCATTGTGAAGGGAGTCTTCAAGTGAAACAATGACTTTCTCAGTTGGTTAAACTTGCCACAACCATTGGCTTACATGCCTTTTTCCCATAACACAACTCTTGTGGCTTGGCTACTAACATCAGCTGGAATTTAGTCTTGATCCATACCACCATTTGGCTTTTTCTACCGTTAATGGATTCTTGGATGTTGCAACCTTTAAATAGAACCAGGAAGATTCATGGACCGCATTTGGACCTCTTGATAGACTAGACACTTTAAATCCTCTTTTATATTAACCCTATGCTGTATAATGTCATTTTTGTGTAATGTTTTTTTTCTTTGTTTTGTGAAACTATTTGGTTACAGAATTAAACTATTTTTGAGATGTTTTGATAATTTTGTTTTCTTGTGTAGTCTCTTATTGTAAATTTCAATGTAATTGTGAATATGTGTTGCATAGTAGAGTATCTGCTAGGTGCAGCTACTATTTGATATACAAATTGGAATAGAAACTTGCAATGGACATAGGGCAAATAAGTCTGTTTTTTTTTTTTGTTTTTTTTTTTTTTTTTTTTTTTTTTTTTTTTTTTTTTGTGCAGATATGTCACAAAACTGCAAGCAAATCCTGATGCCAGCAAAGTCAATGAGAAACCTGGAGTGTATAGGTGTGTGAGTGTATTATCTATCTATCTATTCATTCTCAGGCTGGGGAGGCCAACTGTTATTGCGCACCACCCGTCTCCTTCAGCCTAAAATTGGCAGCCTCCCAAAATTGTCGTATCCATTAGATGCAACAGACAGTCCTGCCTCATCCCAATTGCCTTGGTGCATTGGCAGTCTGGGAAATAAGGGAGGGATTAATGACAGTGAGAGTTGGTGAGCTGCCACTAAGCACCCCCCCCCCCCACCTTCATTACAAATCTGAAAGTGAAAAACAAACACAGAAAACATTCTATATTTGAAGTAAAATGCAAAAAAAACACTTCCACCCCTTTTATTAACACCCAGTTCTGACATACTCCATATGAGGGATAACTATTCCGGCTCTGCAACATACTGAACTCCCAGCATGCGGGCACAGGACATGTCCGCACACTGTGGGCTTTAGGGCTCATTCAGACAACCGTTCCGTCTGTCCTGTTCAGTGCTTGTTTTTTTTGTGGACCCACTGACAGGATCAGCTTTTTAATGTCTTTTGTTGTAGGATCGGATGGCACATTGAAGCACCTCCATGTGCATCCGATCTTACAAAAAAAACCCAGATCAGATACCGAATATCTGTTCCATTATTATGGAAGATGTCCTATTCTGTGCCATAATAACTGACCGTGACTCAATACAAGTCAATGGGTCCACAAAATCCCCGGAAGCACTTTCGTGTGACTTCTGTCTGGTGCCCCTGCAGTCTGTGTCCTGCTGCCCGCACTGCAGCGTGTCAGCAGCTGCCGGGATGATGAGTGTTGCAGTTTAGTAAAGTTCATTACGTGCGGTGATTAAGTCCTGCACTCCTGACGTCAGTGATTGTCACTGACTTCTATGCTCGCTGCATTCTCAGATCACCTCTTGCAGGCGGTCCAAGACTGTGACAAGCGGTGACGTCACAGGCTGCTCGCAATATCTCATTTGTAAACTCAACAGTCATTGATCTCTGTGACCAGCGCTGACTTCAGGAGTGCAGCGGTTTCCATCACAGCAGGTAATGTACCTACTGTGTTTTTCCAAAAATAAGACCTCCCCCCAAAATAAGCCCTAACAGGGATTTTCAGCATTTTCAGAGCAAGGCTTAAATATAATCCCTCCCCCGAAAATAAGTCCTAGTCGCGGATCAATAATGAAGTGTCCGTGCAGCTAAAAAAAGATACAGATACTGCAGGACGCTTCATTATAGACAGCGGGAACCCTGTAATCATATACCACAGACGCCGAGCAAAGGACCTGCTCTGATCGCACACACTCAGATCGCACACGCAATCATGAAATCACACACACATCGGATCGCATACATACGACATCCAGCGACACCGATCTCTTCTCGCCGGCAGAATCCTGAGAGGCTGTGCGGTGGAGCGCAAGGACCTGCAGAACAGGATCTGCGGCCGGACACGTGACTTCCTCCCATCATTCCCTTCAGCCGGTTGCGCGGGATGTAATGTGTGCGATCGGCTGTGTGTGTCTCAGCGAGCAGTAGGGGAGGACGGCGTGCAGCACCCACCGCAGATCACAGGAGGACCTGGAAGCCACGCCGGGTCTGGTAAGTATGAGTCCCCTGGGAATTGGAAAGTCTGCTTTTTTGGGGGGTAAGCTTAACACCCCCAGCCCTACCCCCCCCCCTCTCCCCCCAACAGTAGTTTTCCAAAAATAAGACCTACAAATATAGGCCCTAGTGCATTTGGGGGGGGGGGGGGGGCAAAAAAATAAGACTGTTTTTGTTTTTTTTTCTTTTTTTGGAAAAACACTGTAGCTAATATGCTGAAATCAGTGCTGTTCATGCCCTGCAGTGACTTGGGCTGATCTCATTATGTTAGCTCAGGTCACTGCACTGCTCTCCCAGGCAATGTGGAACGTTCTGTTCATCATTGACTGGGACAGGGAGTATGGATAGTCGTGGGACCACCTTATCAGATTATGCCGGTTTTGGTTTTCCTCTCCAATAAATTTGGTGACACAGGAAATGTTAGTTTTTTTTCCAAATAAAAATTTGTTTGTAGTCTTATTTATTTTTTTTTTTTAACTGACTGGGTTAGTGATGTCGGGTCTGTTAGACGCTGTGACATCACAACTTCCGGGCTTGATGCCAAGTGACATTACACATCTGGTATCAACCCCATATATTACCCAGTTTGCCACCGCACCAGGGCAACAGAATGAGCCGGGCATCTAATGGTTGCGGCAATTCTGTCCGGCTGCTGGCTAATATTTTTAGGCTGGGGGACTCGCAATGACATGGGTCTCCCCAGCCTGAGAATACCAGCCAGCAGCTGTGAGGCTTTATCTTGGCTATTATCAAAACTGGGGGGACTGCACGCCATTCTTAAGTTTATTTATTGTACGATATAGACCCGCCCACTGGTGGCTGTGATTTGGTTAGTTACACACGCCTCCATACTGAGTGACAGCTGTCTGACTGCAACCAATCACAGAATGGGGAAGAGTGAATATGTATGAGCCTAATGAAGCCTTTACCTTGGCTTCATTTATGTCCTGTGACTGCTAGAAATAGTGCAGCACTGTACTATGCTTTTTCTGGTTGTCCTGTGGAAAGTGAATAAAGTGGAAGTTATGTATGTGTGCCTCTTAAAGGGAACCACCCAGCAGGAGTTTCACATATAAAGTAAAGACGGTCCTATACTGGTGCTAGGATGCTGAATGTAAGCATACCTTTTGTTCTGAGATTGGATGTTTTTTTCAGGAAATATGTGCAAGTAAAGTTCCTGCAATGAACTACTATTTGATTGTCCGGTGCAACGGAAAGGGAATATGTTGGTTAGCTATCTATTCCCACCCCTGTATGTCTCCACGGCAATTAACATCTATGATGGCAACAGGGGCGGAAGTAGATGGCAAGACAAGACCCACATATTCCTTTTCTGTTGCACCTGTCAATCAAATAGCAGTGCATTGCTGCAACGTTACTTGCACATATTTCTGAAGTAAAACCTCCAATCTCAAAACAAACAGTATGCTTACATTCAGCATCCTAGCGCCGGCTTTACTTTATATAAGAAAATCCTGATGGTTGGTTTCTCTTAAGCCTGAGCTCTACAGAACCCCGTACTTGGAATTGTTGGGTGTCTACGGATAGGGAATAATCTTCACATTTTAGAATATCCATTTTAAAGCTAGTAGTCATCCTACATGACCTGTACAGAATTTACTCTTAAGAACTCTCCTTCATTTAACACACAAGCCATCATTGATGATCGATGGGTATCTGCCCCCAGCTTTAGAGTACGAGTGATTTTCTCTCACTATTATGCAAATCGGCTACATATCAGCTGCTGAATGCTTCCGATGTGCACAGGACAATATGGAATAGTTCCCTGGGCATATACTGCCTTTTCCTAACAACACATGTCCTGTATATGGGGCTGCTAATCCTTTTGTTTGTCCCCCTGATGAAGGATTCTTTCACTCAGTTGGGCGACGTAGACAATAATTGGAACTTCTTTCTAACAATGTTCAGTCACCATAATCTGTTAGATTACCTGCACCTTGTGGTGGAAAAATGCACTAAAATCCACCTGCGGTTTGTTTTTTGGCATGCAACAAGGAAAACACTGTCAATAAAAAAAATTTTCTTGATGTTATTTCCTGTTGCAACTGTCGTTCTGCCTAATTTTACATTGTCCTCCTGATCACATCACATCCTATTTTAGCCGTGTTTTTTGTATAAAAAAAATGCTGCAAAACCACACCGAAAACTCAGTGTGAACATCTGCAGATTTCTAGTGGTTTTTTTTCATCACAACAGTGAAGGGAATGCAATGGGTGAAAAGACTATGCAAATCCGGACCAATAATTGACATGCTGCAGATTTTTTCTACATCAAAATCTACCCCAAATCTGCAAGTAAATAATGCAGCGTTGGTGCTTCAGGAGAGACATGCAGATTTTGGAAAAAAAAAAACAAAACAAACAAAACGCAGCATGTGCCCAAGGCGTTAGTGTAAATGCATCTTAAAACCCGATTTATTTTGCACACGTAACCTGCAGACTCGCACCGCGTCTCCTGACTTAGACTGTTGAGTTCCAGGCCCCCTTCACACGTCAGTGATTCTGGTACGTATGTTTTTTTATATTTTATTTATACGTACCAGAATCACTGACATACACAGACCCATTATAATCAATGGGTCTGCTCACATAGCAGTGATTTTTCACTTAACTTGTCTCCGTGCAGCGTACACCCGTGGCCGTGATTCTGCACGGAGAAAAGTTAGTTTTTTTTTCTGGTATCACTGATGACCCATGGACCACACTATGGGTGATCCGTGAAACACGTACCAGAAAATCACGGACATATTAAATATTTTCAACTTGCCTGTGATTCGCTCTGCAGCCTCTGCTCTCAGCAGCTCCTGCCTGGCTCATGAATATTCATGAGAGCAGGAATTGACAACCAAGAAGTAGCTGCTGAGAGCGGTGGGCGGACGCTGGAGACCCGATGAGTTCAGCACCATGGACAGCAGGAGCGAAGGCAGGTGAGTAATGTCCATATGCAATCACGGATTGCACATGGACAACCCACGTATGCCGTAAATCACGGAACACTGAGGGACATGTGCGTGTTTTACACGTCGGTGAAGAACGTCGGTGTTTTTCACTGACGTGTGAAACGGGCCTAATAATGTGCATAAAAGGCTGCTGATCTTCGATCAGAACACCCATGGCAGGTCCATGCATCACAGACCCAGACACACAGACATATGAATGTAGCATCAAAACTGATATCTATAGCACAGAAAATGACTCTTGCATAGCTGACCATATTAAATAGATATATATATATATATATATATATACTGCCCGAAAGACATATCTCCTGTCTCCCCATCACAGGAGCACTTCAGGTTGGAAGCATTCCTGTGGTCCAAGAGCCTCAAAAAAAAAGAACTAATCTTCCAAACAAAGGATCTGGCAATTGAATTCCAAAGGCCTTATCTTGGTTTCCTAATATAATTTGGTGGGAGGCCCGAAAGTCTGTTATCTGAAATTGGTGGGACAATTTATCTAAATTTAAATTAGGTGGGCTCAAGAGTTCATTGGTCAATGTAAATATTACATTGCACTGAGCACCTGTGCTTAGTTTGCATAGTCATTCTGTGCTTAGAATCCCTTTAACCCCTTATTGACCGTGGGCAGTAAAATTCTGTCCTAGCAGTCATAGTGTTAATCCCCCCAGCAGCTGCGGCCACCGGGGGGGGGGGGGGGCCTTTGAACAGGGGATTATTCCAAAAAAGGTGTATAGTGGTCTTCTAGTCAAGTCGCTGCTGGTGCCGACGTTCTATTACCAAAAAATACATAAGAATGCTTTAAATCTGCCGGGACGTCCCATTGTCTCTGGCATAGGGGGGGGGGGCTTTGTGAAATGTCTTGTAAGTTTATTGAACATTATTTTACTTCCACTTGTTGAAACTATGCCCTCTTATGTCAGAAACACTGCAGACGTCCTTCAGCGTTTGGATGATTTGGTTTTAGATGAGTCGGTGCTACTGGCGACAGTAGACGTAGAAGCTCTATACACCTGCATTAATCATTCTGATGGTCTATTGGCCACCAAATATTTTCTTGGAATGACTAATTTGGACCCCTGCTTACAAGACCTGATCCTCGAGTTACTGGAGTTCGTGTTGCGACACAACTATTTCGTCTTCGGTGACATGTTCTACCTTCAACAACGTGGCACTGCAATGGGAGCGGTCCTGTGCCCTGTCTTATGCCAACCTCTTACTGGGTTTTTGGGAGAGGGAGGTATTTGGCGGTGGTTACTCGGCAGCTTCCCATGTGCCGTGCTGGCTGCGTTACATCGATGACGTTCTTGTCATCTGGGGTGGAACGGTCTCCGAATTCGAAGAATTCTTGACCGCCCTGAATGGGTACAGTCTAAATATTAGACTGACCCATTCCTTTGAGCACTCTGAGGTGGACTTTTTGGATATAAAAATCTTTATAACAGCTGATGGAATCGTTGAGACTGATGTTTTCCGTAAAAAATAAGAATTATTCTTACCGTTAATTTGGTTTCTAGGACCTTCCACGACAGCATAGGAGGTTGTCTCTCCACGCCCTAATTGGGACAGGAAGTTCAAGAGGTTTAAAAGGACCCTCCCACCTCCCATCGCCAGTGTCTTACAAAGAACCCATAGCAATTGAGAAGTACAACATATCCATGAATATATGAATATAAAAGGGGAGGGAATTACCTGCTGTCTTGGAAGGTCCTAGAAACCGAATTAACGGTAAGAATAATTCTTATTTCTCTAGTCCCTTCCACGACAGCATAGGAGGAATACCAAAGAATTGATACCTAGGGGGGGACCACAGCCTGCAGGACTTTCCTGCCAAAAGCCAAATCCCTGCTGGAATCCAGATCCAGACGATAATGCTTCGTGAAAGTATGTAGGGAAGACCACGTAGCCGCCTTGCAGATCTGCTCAGGAGAAGCCCCTGCCCGTTCAGCCCAGGAGACAGAGGTAGCCCTGGTGGAGTGCGCCGTGAATCCGGTAGGTGGAGAGAGATGCTGAGAGAGGTAGGCATCTCTAATTGCCCGCACAATCCAGTTGGCGACGGTACTCTTAGCCACCTTCCTGCCCTTATTGCGGCCAAAGGGCTGGATGAACAGGTTAGAATCAAGGCGCCAAGAAGCAGTAACCTCCAGGTAGTGCAACACTGTCCGACGGACATCCAAAGAATGAAACACTTCCTCACCCGGAGTCCTAGGATTCTGACAGAAGGAAGGCAGGATGATGGACTGAGAACGGTGAAAATCCGAAACCACCTTGGGAAGGAAAGAAGGGTCCAGCTGAAAAACAATGCTGTCATCTCTGACGGTCAGGTAAGGTTCCCGAATAGACAAAGCCTGAAGTTCTCAGACTCTGCGAGCAGACGTAATAGCCACAAGGAAAGCAGTCTTGTGAGAAAGAGAACGAATGTTACAAGAGGACAGCGGCTCAAATGGTGACTGAGATAGTCCGGTAAGGACCACATTGAGATCCCAGCGAGGCGTCAGGACCCTCTGACGTGGACAGAGCCTACTAGCGGACACAAAGAACCAACAGATCCAACGATGGTGTGCCAGAGCCGTGTCAAAGACTGCACTGAGGGCTGATACCTGAACTTTCCGGGTGCTAGGCCTAAGGCCTAAGTCCAATCCACTCTGGAGGAAGTCTAGAATCTGCGCAATATTAGGCCGAAGTGGGTCAGGAGGCCGAGAACCACACCAGGAGGAAAATCTCTTCCAGATTTTGTTGTAAATACTATTAGTCACTGGTTTACGGTTCTTCTGTAGGGTAGCCACCACTTTGTCAGAAAGCCCTTGGCCTTCAGTGCCCGGGCCTCAGAAGCCAGGCAGCCAAGTTGAGTTTCTGGGGAGCCGGATGGAAAATCGGACCCTGGGACAGTAAGCTAGGGTCCGAACCTAAGAGGACTGGGCCGTCTATTCCCAGAGTCATGATCAGGCTGTACCAACTCCTCCGAGGCCACAGCGGGGCTACCAGTATAGTTGGGACCCCCTCGTCTCTGATCTTCCTCAGGGTCCGTGCGAGAAGAGGAAGAGGTGGGAACGCGTAAGCGAGGCAAAAGGACCAATTTTGGCAGAAAGCGTCTACCCCTAACGCCTTGTCCCGGGGGTTCAGGGAGAAATATGTTGCGACCTTGCGATTTCCTGCCGAGGCAAAGAGGTCCACCTCTGGAGCACCCCACCTTGCCACCAGAGAACAGAACACCGCCTGATCCAGACTCCATTCCCCCGGATGAACATCCCGACGACTCAGGAAATCCGCCTGAAGATTTAGTGAGCCCTTCAGATGGACCGCAGAAAGGGATAGCAGTGATTGTTCCGCCCATTGAAAGATCCGGGAGGACACCGACTTCAGGGCGCCTGAGCGTGTACTGCCCTGATGTCGGAGATGTGCCACTGTTGTGACATTGTCTGAGTATACCAGGACGTGAGAGTCCCGGACGAGATCCTGAGCCGCAAGGAGGGCTTCCCTGACTGCCCTGAGCTCCCGGTAGTTGGAAGATTGGGAGCTGACATAAGGACTCCAGACCCCCTGAAATGGGGAGTTTGCCACCATTGCACCCCATCCTCGCAGGCTGGCATCTGTGGTCAGTGTAACCAGGGGTGTCTGCGTCCAGGCAACCCCCACCTGTAGGTTGCTGGGCCGCAGCCACCAGAGAAGGGATGAGGAGACGGGCCCCGAGAGGCGAAACCGTCTGTTTAGGGAAGACGGGAGTCTGTCCCAATGCGCCAGGATATGATCCTGGAGACACCGAGAATGGGCCTGAGCCCACCTGACTGAGGGAATGCAGGACGTCATAGAACCCAGAGCAGACATTGCTGCTCGAAGCGTTGGGCGAACCTGCCTGCACAGCTTTGATATTTTGGCTAACAGAGCTACCCTGTGGCCCTCTGGGAGAAAAGATGCCTGTCTGTCGGAGTCCAGCAGCACTCCGAGAAACTGCCGAGTGGAGGAGGGGTTTAACTGTGATTTTTTGAGATTGGGAATCCATCCCAGACTCTGAAGGATCTCTAAAGACTTTGCCACATGGCTCCGGAGGATCTGAGCAGAGGGAGCCATGAGAAGAAAGTCCAGATATGGAACGAGACAGATACCCTGCAATCTTATGAAGGCGACCACCTCTGCCATGATCTTTGAAAAGATCCTTGGAGCCGAGGAGATCCCGAAGGGAAGTACATTGAATTGGAAATGAAGCACTACCTCCCCCTGCAGAATCGCAAACCTGAGGTATTGCCTGTGACCCGGATGGACGGGCACATGGAAGTAGGCATCCTTCAAGTCTATAGAGGCCATCTGGTGGTGTAGACCTATCAGGGGGATAGCTGATTTTATTGACTCCATCTTGAACCACCGGTACCTGACCTGTCGGTTGAGACGTTTTAAATTGATTATTATCCGGACGTCGCCCGACGGTTTCTTGACAAGGAAGAGGCGGGAGTAGTGTCCTATCCCTTCTTCCTGACTCGGGACTGGGGAAACGACCCCCGAGTACATAAGCTCTAGAATCTTTGTGTACAACAGAGCCTGTGAAACCTGCGACGCCAGAGCTGTGACTCGGAGACCCGGAAGAGGGGGGGAGATGAATTCTATTAAGAGACCCTCTGAGACGATCTTCAGAACCCATTGGCATGTGGTTATGGACCACCACTGGGGAAGAAACGCCGAGAGTCGTCCCCCCACCCGAGCCGAGTCACTGCTTGTCCTGCTGGGGACGTTGCTGATGGGGAGGGATGAGGATGTTTCTTCCTCTACCCTTAGGATAGCTCCACCGGCCCACCTTCCCTTTCCCTCTAGGCTGGGAGGCTGGAGGCATCGAGGGACGAAAGGAACGCTTCTTGGCGGGTCTAGGATCGGGTAAGGCTTTACGATCAGTTGCCTTGTCCAAAATATCATCCAGGGCAGGCCCAAACACCAAATCCCCTTTAAATGGAAGGGAGCAAAGCCTCATTTTGGAGGTGGAGTCTCCACTCCAGGCCTTGAGCCAGAGGGCACGTCTGGCAGAGTTAGATAGAACCGAGGTCCTGGCCGCCAGGCGGACTGATTCCACTGAGGTATCTGCCAAAAAACTGGTAGCCTTCATAAGCAAGGGAAGGGATTCCAGTAACTCCTCCCTAGGGGTACCCTGGGAAATATGAGCCTCCAACTGGTCTAACCACCTAAGTAGGGACCTGGATACACAAGTGGAGGCAATATTAGCCTGAATGGAGGAAGACGATGCCTCCCAGGATCGCTTCATTAGCCCCTCTACCTTCCTATCCAGCTGATCCTTAAGTTGGGAAGTATCTTCAAATGGAAGCGCCGTTTGTTTAGCCACCCTAGCCACCTGTACATCTACTTTCGGGACCTCCCAATGTAATTCAGAAGGTTCTAGAGGAAACCGGCGTCTAGGGTCAATCCGTACTCGCCTCTCAGGAAATTCCCATTCCTGAGAGACAATATCCAGAATATTAGCATGAACCGGAAACCCTAATTGTTTGACTGTTTTTAGGCCAGCAAACATCTCATCCTGGATAGAGGGAAGAGCTTGTACTTCCTCTAACCCCATAGTACTCCGAACCGCCCCAATAAGATCCCCCAAATCTTCTGAGGGAAAGAGAAAGGACTGGTCAGACCTCCCAGAGGGAAATCCTTCATCAGGACCCTCTGAGGCGGAATCGGCGTCCTCATTATCAGACGGGGCTGACTGGAGTTTCCTCTTCTTTGGAGAAGAGGGGCCAGGAGCAGGGAGGGAGGCTAGTGAGGCCTGAATCTCCTGCTTCATCATGGACCGCAACTCGTCTACCAGGGACGGTTGTTCGGCCCTAATAATCTGGTCCGTACACTGCTGGCAAAGTTTCTTATCCCAGGCAGTAGGGAGCTTCTTAATACAGACTGGACATTTTTTGATTTTTTCCCATCTGTCAGGTCTATCCGGTTTATCTGACTTTTCTGACTTCTCTGATTTTTCAGTTTTGTCAAGTTTCTTAGTGGTCTTGTCCTCCTAGAAAACAAAGACCAGAATTCCATAAATATCTGCCTGAGATCTATGCCTGATGGACCATCCCCCTCCGTACTTACTGTGGCAGGGGGCATACTGGGCTCTGCAGATGCAGCTGCAGGGGAAGACATGACAGGGAGCACGGTCGAATCTCTTACCACGATCTGACGTCTTCATGGCAGCCCTTATGCAGAAGGGCCTGCCCCCAGTGACAGCAAACTTTTTCCCCCGCCTCCTGCATCCGGTCCCGGCAGGCCGATCAGTGTCGGCGTGTCCACCACGCTGCCTCCGCGACCGGAAGTGCCCAAACCGGAAGTACGCCAAACCGGAAGTCCCGCCTCCGGTAGCACTTCCGGATCGCTCCAGCAGCGTGCATGCAGGAAGTGGCCGGTGGCTCAGGGAGGACGCCGGCCGGGGAGCTCAACAGCCTGCATCACCCCAGAGGAGGTTCCGGAAGGCTGGAGCAGCGGTCCCCCACAGCGTGAGGGAACAGCAAGGGAGGAGCGGTAAAAGGCCCGACCGATACTGTCCGGCTGCAAGTAAGATGGAAAGAAAGAGAAAAAAAAAAAAAATTCTTATACTGTAGTTTGCCGGCCACCACAGCATAGGAGAAAGAAAAAACCTCTCCATGCCCCATGGGGACAGGAAAGACACTGGCTATGGGAGGTGGGAGGGTCCTTTTAAACCTCTTGAACTTCCTGTCCCAATTAGGGCGTGGAGAGACAACCTCCTATGCTGTCGTGGAAGGGACTAGAGAAAACATCTGTCAACGCTCTTTTACATGCTGCCTCCTCTCACACACCTGCCACTATTCGGGTCATTCTAGTGGGGCAGATTTTGCGAATGAGGAGGATATGCTCCACGGAACAGCGCTTTGAGGTACGAGCCTCTGACTTGCAGGATAGATTCATTAGGAGGGGCTACAGTGGGAGGATCATTGAGAGGATATAATCGGGCCAAGAATACTCCACGAAGCAAGCTGCTACCCAACAGAATGGAATCAAGTACAGGGAGAGACACAGTTCGCTTTATATCCACTTTTAATACAGAATGGGATGATCTAAGGCAAACTTGGGCAAGGGGCGGCCCACGGGCCACATCCGGCCCGCCTACTGTCTGTGACCGGCCCGCCTGTCTTCAGCCGGTGCAGTGGAGCAAAGCTAATGCGTGCCGGACAGGGAGCGAGCCGCAAAGTCAGTGCAGGCAGCGGAACGCAGGAACCTCTACCCTGTTCCCTGCCGACACATTCTCTGTGACACACACGCGCGCTCTGATGTGGTCAGTAGTACTGCGCGGCATGTCATTTCAAAAGTTCCCGCCGGGCAGAAGAAGCGGCACAGCGGGGGCCTTCACGGAGAGAAGCAGCAGCGGGGCCCCTTGGAGAACAGCATCGGCGCAGCCAGGGCCCGTACAAGAGAAGGAGCAACTCAGCGGGGTGCCTGTACGGAGGTGCCTGAGGACGGGGACAATAACAAGGGAGAGGTAAGTAGTGACTAATAAGCTGAGGAGGGGACAATGGGGGAGGGGGGGGAGACTGGTGACTAATACTGGGGGTGTAGTGGTGTAGTTTTACAGGTGTAGTATATGGTGGTGCGTATATAGTGGTGTAGTACATGGGGTGTAGTGATGTAGCTTTATTACAGGTGTAGTATATAGTGGTGTATAATATGGGGGTGTTGTATATAGTGGTGTAGTAAATGGGGGTGTAGTGATGTAGTATATTACAGGTGTAGTACATTAGGGGTGTAGTATATTACAGGTGTATATGGGGCTGTAGTGATGTAGTATATTACAGGTGTAGTATAGGGGGGTGCAGTGACGTAGTATATTACAGGTGTAGTATAGGGGGGTGCAGTGACGTAGTATATTACAGGTGTAGTATAGGGGGGTGTAGTAATGTAGTATTTCTCTGACGCTTCATTGGGGGACACAGGACCATCGGTGTTATGCTGCCTATCCATAGGAGGACACTAAGTAGATGCAAAAGCATAGCTCCTCCTCTGCAGTATACACCCCGTGGCCGGGCCAGGCAAGCTCAGTTTTAGCTTAGTGTCTGTAGGAGGCACTTCCTTTCAAGGTTTGTTATTTTTTGAGGGCGACGGTTTCCTTTTGGGACCGATCTCCCACTACCATCAACGGGCGGGAACGTGAAGCGTTGCCTACACGTACCCCCTCCCGCGACGCTGGATCCTGGGCTGGACGACGGGTTCCACAGACACCGATTTTCCAAAGCCCAGGGTAGAGGCCTGTGCCCTATAGCCCAATTCCTCAGCCCCTCTCTGCAGGCTCTGAGATGAAGATGACACTGATTCCTCAGCCCCTCTCCGCAGGCTCTGAGTTGAATATGACAACGACACAGCAAGCTGGCTCTGCTATTTTCACTGCCTGGAAAGCAGTGTTTTAAGGTGAGATCCCCCCCTGACTGGTTTCCCAGACAAAGGGAGAAAGGACGCTGCAGGGATGTTTCCCAGGCCATTTACAGTATTTATGTGCAAGGAGCAAGGATCCTGCACACACAGTGTGAACTTTCTCTAGCTTGCTGGCTGGGGGGAAGTTCTGCTGTTTGCAGAAAGTCTTGCAGATAACTTCCAGGTGGCAGGGGGAGGACCCAGGGCTCAGGGACTCACCTGTGTATTATCTGCTCTGTTTATTTGCTCCAGCAAAAGCCGGCTGATAACCACCTGTGACAAGCTGTGTGCTGACTGTAGGGAGAGGGAGGAAAACTCAGAAGCTCCCTTCCCGCCGTTTTTTTACTACCCACAGCAGGGGGGGGCACACTGACTCATCTTCCCGCTCTTTTAGCGCTAAGCCCCGCCCCCCGTGATAAGCCCCCCCCAGGGAAGCGTGCGAGATCTTCTTAGAGCTTAAGCCTTCCTGAGGACAGGGTCATCAGCTGATTCTGGTAAGGTGCTTGCTATCAATTGTAGCTCTGCTGAGCATTACTCCCCCTCCTGGCATACTCCTATTAGGAACATGCAGAATTCAAAAGGCACTAAGAGGGCTAAGTATAGTCTATTATTCAGCCTGCACTGCCTGCCACGTTGAGCTACCACGTAAACACACCTTTTCTCTCTGTGAGTCCTGTGTCCCTATAGCTCCCCAAGACCCCCCTGCCACCACTGCCGCAACCGGCAGCCCAGAGCCCCCAGCCCACCGGAATGGGCACAGTTTCTGTCACAATCCATGGAGAAACTGTCACAGAACCTGGTTCTGGCTATGCAATGTCGTCCTCCACACCCTTGTGGGTCACTGGACGGAAGGCAGCCTGAGGATACCCCTATGGAGGATCCTTCTGAGGTAATCCGGGCACATGCTTCACCGGTTGCAGGGATCAGGAAAAGAGCACACGGCTGGGTGTCTCCAGCGGGCTCTCCCTCGGGAGCACACAGGGCACGCTCTCCCACACGCTCCACAGCTTCTGAAGAGCTGGAGGAGGGAGAATGCTGTTTGTACCAGGAGGATTCCTTGGTTTCATCACCCCCAGATGATCAAACTGCAATAGACTCCCTTATAGTAGCAATCAACCAAACTCTGCATGTGGAGGATCCCCCATCCACTACCACTGACCATGCGGTCTCCTTTAAGAGGGCAAGGAAACCCCAAAAGGTTTTCGCTGATCACCCAGAGTTTCAGGATATCCTCACAAAGCAAAGGGAGAAGCCTGACAGGCGCTTCGGTAACCGAAAACTCATGGAGTCCCGGTACCCTTTTGCCTCACCTGCCCCTAAGGGCTGGGCCGATCCGCCCTCGGTCGACCCCCCGGTCTCCCGCCTTACCACAAAGACACTCCTGTCTTTACCCGATGGTTCTTCCATTAAGGACCCGACAGACAGACAGCTGGAGCACCTCGCCCGCTCTGCTTTTTAGGCTGCGGGTTCCTCCCTCTCGCCCTCCTTTGCCTCTGTGTGGGTCGCAAAGGCGATCTCGGTCTGGGCAGAATCCCTTAACACTTCGCTTGAGGAATCCCAGTTCACTCAGAACTTCACAGAGGTAACAGCTCAAATTGCCGCTGCGGCGGAGTACCTCATCCAGGCCTCCATGGACGCTGCTACCTGCGCAGCGTTTGCCGCCTCAAATACCATAGCCATCCGTAGAGCTCTCTGGCTCCGACAATGGCGAGCGGACTCTGCCTCCAAGAAGTCTCTCACGGGCCTTCCCTTTTTTCCAGACCGATTGTTTGGCGAACGTCTGGACAAGCTCATTTCTGACGCCACGGGAGAAAAGAGTACCTCCCTCCCCCAGCTGAAATCCAGGACGTCCTTCACCAGACGTCCACAGTCCTCATTCCGCTCCTTTCGGAACTCATTTGGTTGGTCGACATCCCGTGCTGTCCCCACCACCAGCCGCGGACTACGCAGGGACCGACCTTCTCAGCTCTCCCCGAAAACTATTTCGTCATGGCAGCCTAGACCGAAACAGTCCAGGACTAGGGAGACTCGGCCACGACGTTTTCCCCCCTCATGACTCCTTCGGCGCCCCGGAAGACACACTCATTGTAGGAGGTCGACTGCGGCTCTTTCAATACATCTGGGCTGCTGCCTCAGACGACAAATGGGTGCGAGACCTTGTGTCTTCCGGTTACCACATAGGATTTCGGACCCGACCCCCGAGTCGGTTCTTTCTCTCAAACCCCCCAAAGACTCGAAAACGACGCAAAGCTTTTTTCTCAGCAATCCACTCGCTCCAAACAGCACGAGTGATAATACCTGTCCCAGACGACGAGAAGTTCGGGGGTTTTTATTCCAACCTCCTTGTGGTCCCCAAAAAGGATGGGTCAGTTCGACCCATCCTGGACCTCAAACACCTAAACAAACATGTGCACGTACGGAGATTCAGAATGGAGTCCCTAAGGTCCATTATTGCATCCATGGTCGAAGGGGAATTCCTCGCCTCCATAGACATCAAGGACGCGTACCTGCACATACCCATCCCCCCAGATCACCAAAAGTTCCTCCGCTTCGCAATTCAGGACTCCCACTTTCAATTCGTAGCTCTACCCTTCGGCCTTGCCACCGCACCAAGGGTCTTCACCAAAGTCATGGCGGCCACCATGAGCGCCCTTCACGCTAGGGGAGTAGTCGTTCTCCCTTACTTGGACAACCTACTCATCAAGGCCCCCTCCTTCTGCGACTGCTCAACCAGCGTACAAATCACTGTGGACACCCTTTCCCGCTTAGGGTGGCTAGTGAATCTGGACAAATCATCCCCGATCCCATCACGATCCATCACCTTCCTGGGCATGTCCCTGGACACCCGTCGGGGCTTGATCAATCTCCCTCAGGACAAGGCGTTCGCTCTTCAACGAGCGGTACGCTGCCTTCTACGTCCTCCGTCTCGCTCCATTCGATTCAGCATGAAAGTGCTCGGCAGGATGGTGGTGGCTATGGAAGCAGTACCCTTTGCACAACTGCACCTCCGCCCACTGCAGCTAGCCCTTCTAGCAGCCTGGGACAAGAGCCCCTTCTCCCTGGACAGACATCTTCACCTGACGCCTTCAGTCAGGTACGCACTCCGCTGGTGGCTTCGGTCCTCATCCCTATCGAAGGGGAGATCTTTTCTCCCAGTGAACTGGCTGGTCCTGACCACGGACACCAGCCTCCTAGGCTGGGGAGCAGTGTACCTGCACCACACTGCTCAAGGACGTTGGACGCCCCAGGAGTCCTTCCTCCCCATCAACATCCTGGAACGCCGCGCGATCTTCCTCGCGCTCAGAGCGTTCAGCCCTCTGCTAGCGGGTCGTCAGATTCGAGTCCAATCGGACAATTCGACAGCTGTAGCCTATATCAATCGGCAGGGGGGCACCCGCAGCAAAGCGGCTTATCTCGAGGCCCACAAGATCCTCAGCTGGGCCGAATCAACGGGATCAGTGATATCAGCGGTACACATACCGGGGGTAGAGAACTGGGCAGCAGACTTTGAGTCGCCAAGGCCTGGCTGCCGGAGAATGGTCCCTCCACCCAGATGTGTTTCTACACATCTGCACTCGCTGGGGCACACCAGACGTGGACCTAATGGCCTCAAGGTTGAATGCAAAGGTACCCGCGTTCATAGCCAGGTCACGCGACCCACAGTGCATCGGCGTGGATGCTCTAGTCTGCTCCTGGCACCACTTCCGCCTGCCTTACATATTGCCACCTCTACCCCTGCTGCCGCGGGTAATCAGGAAGATCAAGGCAGAGGGAGTCCCGGTGATACTGATAGCACCGGACTGGCCCAGGCGCGCCTGGTACGCCGAATTAGTACAAATGCTCACAGACGCACCGTGGCACCTTCCAGACATCCCAGACTTGCTGACCCAAGGGCCCATTGCCCAACAGAGCTCTGAAGCTGACGGCATGGCCATTGAGACCTGGATATTAACAAGATCGGGATTCTCCCCCGCGGTTATTGCCACCATGATCAGCGCCCGAAAGCATGCTTCATCCCGCATTTACCACCGTACGTGGAAAATCTTCCTTTCATGGTGCAGGGAAACTAACGTCCAGCCTATGCCTCTGGCCATCCCCAGAATTCTCGATTTTCTACAGTCTGGTTTGCAAGCTGGGTTGGCTCTCAGTTCCCTTAAAGGGCAGGTCTCAGCGCTCTCAATCTTCTACCAATGCCGCCTGGCTCAAAAACTGCAAGTCAAGACCTTCCTCCAGGGCGTTTCCCATCTAGTTCCCCCGTACAAACGGCCGCTGGAACCATGGGACCTCAACCTCGTTCTGGACGGTCTCCAGAGGTCTCCCTTTGAACCTCTCAAGGAATCCTCCCTTGCTCTTCTGTCCTGGAAGGTAACATTCTTAGTTGCAATTACGTCCATCAGACGGGTTTCGGAGCTGGCAGCACTCTCTTGCCGCGAGCCTTTTCTGATCTTTCACCAGGACAAGGTGGTTCTGCGCCCCCTTCCGGATTTCCTTCCAAAGGTTCTTAGCCTGTTTCATTTGAACGAGGACATTGTTCTGCCTTCATTTTGTCCACACCCAGTTCATAGGGTGGAAAGGTCTCTGCATTCATTAGACCTCGTCAGAGCTCTCAGATATTACATATCCAGGACAGCCCCCTTTAGGAAAACGGACTCTTTGTTCGTCATTCCTGAGGGGCCTAAGAAGGGACAGGCAGCTTCAAAGGCGACGCTGGCTCGCTGGATTCGCTCTGCGATCCAGGAAGTCTACCGCTTGCAACTCAAGCCCATTCCTAGTGGGCTGCGGGCTCATTCCACGCAAGCAGTTGGCGCTTCGTGGGCCATTCGGCATCAGGCTTCAGTGGAACAGGTGTGTAAGGCTGCGACCTGGTCTAGCCTACATACGTTTTCAAAGAATTACAGAGTCCATACCTAGGTTTCAGCTGAGGCAAATCTGGGTAGGAAAATTCTGCAAACGGCAGTAGAGCACCTCTCTCAGTAGGCGCTCCAGGCTGTCCGGGACTGGTTCCTAGTCCTTGGGTTATGTTGTCGTCTTTTGTTTCCCACCCATGGACTGCTTTAGGACGTCCCATGGTCCTGTGTCCCCCAATGAGACGTCAGAGAAAAACGGATTTTTGTGCACTCACCGTAAAATCGTTTTCTCTTAGCCATCATTGGGGGACACAGCACCCACCCTGTTGCCCTGTTGGGCCTTGGTTCTCTCAGTACCTTATTTGGTTATGACTCTTTTTTTTCTCATGTTCCTCTGTTGAGAAGTTTTTACTGTTTTTTTCTCCTCCTGCTTGTGTACTAAAACTGAGCTTGCCTGGCCAGGCCAGGGGGTGTATACTGCAGAGGAGGAGCTATGCTTTTGCATCTACTTAGTGTCCTCCTATGGATAGGCAGCATAACACCCATGGTCCTGTATCCCCCAATGATGGCTAAGAGAAAACTATTTTACGGTGAGTACACAAAAATCCGTTTATTACAGGTGTATTATAGGGGGGTGTAGTGATGTATATTACAGGTGTAGTATAGGGAGGTGTAGTGATGTAGTTTATTACAGGTCTAGTATATAGTGGCGTATAATATGGGGGTGTTGTATATAGTGGTGTAGTAAATGGGGGTGTAGTGATGTAGTATATTACAGGTGTAGTACATGAGGGGTGTAGTATATTACAGGTGTAGTATAGGGGGGGTGCAGTGACGTAGTATATTACAGGTGTAGTTTAGGGGGTGTGTAGTGATGTAGTTTATTACAGCTGTAGTATATGGGGGTGTAGTGATTTAGTTTATTACAGGTGTAGTATATGGAGGGGGTGTAGTGATTTAGTTTATTACAGGTGTAGTATGGGGGGGTGTAGTGGTGTAGTTTATTACAGGTGTAGTATATGGAGGGGGTATAGTGATGTAGTATATTAGGTAGAACTGAGTTAATTATATTAGTCCGGCCCTCTAAAACCATCCCAATTTCTTATGCGGCCCCATGGGAAAATTAATTGCCCACCCCTTATCTAAGGAATATTTTAATTAGACATTGGCCTGTTTTGAGAACTGACCTTTTATTGAGGGATCTACTGCCTGAAAGGTCTCATGACAGCAAGGAAAGACAGGAGCCTCCGGGATCTCCTAGTCCATAGCCACTATATTCGTGAAGCTGCCCCCCTTTTTGGCCATAAACAACCTCTTTTGGGGTGTTATCCATGTGGCTTATGTGTGGGATGTAGTAACATTGTGAGAGCTACAACTTACTTATCCGCCGACTGTAGAAGGACTTATCAGATTAGGCATTATATTTCTTGCAGCACTCGAGGGGTCATCTACTATGCCACTTGTGGCTGTAATAAAATCTATGTTGGATTGACCACCCGAGAGCTGAGACGTAGAACGAGAGAACATGTTCTTGACATTGTTGCGTCTGTACAGAGTGATGATGTCACGACTCTCCGGACTATTCCATGCCACGAAACATGTCGGGGTGGCCCTGCACTGGCGGACGTACGTTTTTTCCCGAACTAGTTCCGCGGAAAACAAGCCCTCATATGGCTAGAATGACGGAAAAATAAAAGTCACGGCTCTCGGAAGAAGAATGGCAAAAAAAAAAAACGGAATGCGCAAAATCGGCCGGTCGTGAAGGGGATAATCCCTGATGACTTGGTTCCTAAGCCCCCCTAGAAAAAAAAAAAAAGAAGTGTGACACAAAACAGATGATCAATATTGTTTTTATGAATTAAGAGAGCTCCACCTTTTGTTTTCTTTCAATTTATTGACCGTCTATGTCCATCATCAAGACCTCATTGGCTCTGGAAATGTTTCTTATGATCAGGTCTGGATACTCTGAT
Organism: Anomaloglossus baeobatrachus; assembly: GCF_048569485.1. Lineage (NCBI taxonomy): Eukaryota > Metazoa > Chordata > Amphibia > Anura > Aromobatidae > Anomaloglossus > Anomaloglossus baeobatrachus. The sequence continues at coordinate 749,200,251 of NC_134353.1, forward strand.
GCAGTGTTAATCGTGGCCCTTGTGGCATTTTTGCAGCCCGGATCTAGGTGTAGTGTAGGAGCCCCTTAGTGACACGGCTAGCTGCTGTACATTTACACTACATGGTCAGCGGTTGAACCAGAACAAGCCAATGACATGGTTAATATAGACTATTTATTGGAAAACAGGAGCGGATGTGCATGGTAACAAATCACTGTTCCAACCAGTGGAGGTACAGCAAAAGCACAAACCACCAAGCATTAATCAAGAAAGGATTTCTCCATTTTATTAAGCACCAGCTTAACACTGAACATTCGCCCAATTATTACTGGCTTTGTTTGGCTGTGACTTGTCATATTACAATACAGTATAAAACGTTTGCTCCACATCAAAACAAAATAAGTCAATGATTCTCGGCTTCTTTCTTTATTGCCCAGGTCCAGACAGGGATTTATTCATGAACTGTCTCTTTACAAAGCACATCCACCACTGGAGAGACAAAAGGAGCACATTAAGAAAGAAAGAAGATTGTGAAGATAAAACATTAGCAGTGAGCACGCTCCCTCATCACTACTAATGGGCATTTTATGCACATGGAAAGCAATATGAACATAATCAAAGCCTAAATATTCAGCTGTTCATTAAAGGGGTTGTCCACTACTAGGACAACCCCTTTTCATTCCCCGTTTACCCCCCTCCCCACCCCCCTTAAAATAAAAAGACTTATACCCCACCTCCGATGCTGGCACCGTTCCAGCAGTGTCGGCACTTGCTCTTTTGGGGGCTCACATCAGGTTGTTACGTCACACCAGCCCCGCGCCCAATCACTGCTTTCAGACGTATAAGTAATCATAAGATAGCGAGAGCTGCGGCTCACTTCATATTGATTAGTCATATATCCAAAGGCTAGAAGAGGGAAAATGGCGCCAATTCAGTGGTGGGCTCATGTGACGTAACAAACTGTTTGCAAGAGCCAACACCACTGGAACAGAGCCAGCATGGGAGGTAAGTATAAGCTTTCTTATTTTAACTGGGCCAAACATGAGAAATGGGAACAGGTTGTCATAATAGTGGACAACCACAAATACGGCTATATTTGGAAATTACTCCTAAAGAAGCCCTCCTATTAACCTTATCCCTAAACCTGTGTTGTAAGTAGAGTGTGTGAATATGTTCACCAATTGTCCTTTATCCACCTCCATTCTGCTCCTCTTCCAAGTGACATACGATGATTCCGTCTCTGGATCACACTGCGCTCTGTGACCTGGAAGTGACTTTTACAATATGAGCCTATGGGGCCCGTTCTGACACTACATAGTGTTAAATTGTAAAAGCCATTTCCAGGGTACAGTGCGCAGTGTGATCTGGAGAGCCTGAATTATCATTACATGACTCAGAAGAGGAGCTGAGCGGTGATGGATACCAGAGAAGACAGCCATCAGTGAGTATATTCACACACTGACACCGCACTACACTAACAATTACACAGGCTTAAAGGGGTTTTCCCAAAGAACAAAACATTTAATTGCTTTTTTCGGTTGACACTTGTTCATATTTGTGGAAGCTGCTGGTTAGTTTTCTGATATAGTTTAAGTTCATTTTTAATCAATAGATCTTGAAATAATAAATTTCCACAATTGGATGCATTAATAAAAAAAAATTTCTTATATATGTGTCCCTGCTGTGTACTGTGTAATGGCCGTGTCTGACTGTACAGGGACACATCCCAATACCGCCAGTTTGTGTGTTTACACAGGCGGTCAGTGACTTTAGGTGCTGCAGTTTTTTGATATTTTTATGTACAGGGACATTGTCTGATCATACCACAGCTCCTGGGCAGGGGAGAAAGCAAAACAGTATACAAACATTACAGCACGGGATCATTTCTAACTCTTTTTGTGAGTTAGAACATTTCTCTGCCTGTTTTAAAAAATATTTTATATCAAAGAAAGAATTATTTGTGATCTCGTGATGTAATATCTCTACACTCTATTTTACATCCTTCCCTGCCCAGGAGATGTGGTAAGATCAGACTATGTCCCTGTATGGTCAGACACGGCCATTACACAGTAATGTGTAATGTACGGGGCACATAAATAAGATCTCAGCACAGTGTGTGTGTGTGTGTGTGTGTGTGTGTGTGTGTGTGTGTGTGTGTGTGTTCTGATGTCAGCCAGACGCAGGGGAGGCGTGCAGCGTACCTAATGGGAGATCACAGAAGGATCTGGGAGCCATACAGACGCCCTGGGCTGGTAAGTATGACGATCCTGGGATGGGGGGGCGGTCTGCTTTTTGTGGGGGGTAAACTTACCACCAACCATGTCTCCTCGAGAATAATACACCCCCTGACAATAAGACATACTTTTCTTCAGTGCTTTTTTCAGGGTAAAAAAAAATATAAGACAGTGTCTTATTTTCGGGGAAACAGGGTAGTAGTATCACCAGCAAGGGGGTCTGGGCTTTTGCAACATGGTAGCATCACTAGCTGGGGTTCTAGGCTCCTGCAACATGGTAGCATCACTAGCTGGGGGTCTAGGCTCCTGCAACATGGTAGTATCACTAGCTGGGGGTCTAGGCACTTGCCTCACGGTAGGATCACCCGCTGGGGGTCTAGGCTCCTGCAACATAGTGGTATCATCAGCTGGGGGTCTAGGCTCCTGCAACATCAGATTATAACAACTAATAAATCCGAGCCATGTTAAATTAGAGCTAGGATCTTCCATCCATACAGCTGGCAATGTAGTTCAGTTGGTGTTAGGATTCTGTATGCTCTATAGTGGTTCACAGATAAAATTTCTTTCTCCACTTTTCTAAAAAGAGATGATATCAATGTACTCAATCATGGGTAAGAAGTGGTATTTTACCTTGCTGGGCTTGTCTGTCTGAGGGTCAAACACCTTCTCACATAGCCTTAGGCCCGTCTCCTGCCTCAGCTGCTGCAGGTAGGCCCTCATCACCTCTGAGAGAAGGAGAAAACCGAATGAGACATACTGTGCATAACAGACAAACGTGTACATACAGTCACAGGCTCCAATAGGTCAGGGAAGAAAATCTTTTGCCGAAAAAAACAATTTTTCCCAGCATTACTGCACACCATTAGCTACTGTGATAAACTCAGGGCATCTCCTTCCCATTTGGTCAGGCTTTAAGATACTAAATTTAAGAAAACATTAACAACCATGTTACAAAGGAAATTAGTTTCTGTATATTTTTTTTCAATTTTAAGATTTTATTGATTTTCATTCAACAACAAGCATTTAACAATGCAGCATATGAAAAGCTATTGTAGTCATGTATATCTGAATATCGGCTTGTAAATTAAAGAAAGAAAGACTAAAGAGGGAAGAATAAGACCACATAACTATGGATGAAAAAGAAAAAAAATCCACCTGGACAAGTCCAATATATTCTTTGAATTCTGGACACGTGAATCCACAAACCCAAATAATGAGCCACAAAAGAACCCGGGGACGCAACCACCGCTCAGACACAACTCTATCTCAAAACTGTCCGATATAGTGGAGAGGAAAGGAAAGCCTCCCAGTGGAACGATTTGGTAGCGACACTGGCTTGTTCCTGATGGGATTGGGCCACCAGAGTTTCCATACGGTGCGTTATAGAAATCTCCTCAAACCACTCCTCTAAAGAGGGGGGTGGGGTCAGTGGATCTCCAATGGCAAGGAATTACTGTCTTTGCTGGTTGTAGTAAGTGCCGCAGTAGAGACCTTTTATAGATGGCCTTGGACATGGGGAACATGAATAGAAGCACCGCCTCAGGAGATGCTGGGACTGACACATCCGTGATTTCTTTTATCACCCCGAGTACTCCCTGCCAGAACGCCCGAAGAATTGGACAAGACCACCATATATGCGACATGGTGCCCTCCTCCAACCCGCAACGCCAGCAAAGACTCGACACCCTCGGGAACCACCTATGCAAAGTTACGGGAACCCGATACCATCAAGAGACAATCTTATAACTTGTCTCCTGACCTTTTGTCGCCATTACGGACTTATGGGACAGAAAAACAATTGTCCCATTGTTCCTGTGTGAAAGTGGTATTTAGTTCAAGTTCCCAGGCTCTGCAAAACAGGAGGGGTGTCTTCCGTCTCTCTTTAAATAATAAACCAAAAAGGACTGATAAAGAGTGAGCTGGTTTAGAAGTAGCAGTGCAGGGGGCGGAGCTGGACATGGCCGAGTGAGGAAGCTGCTTGTTAGAGCTCCTCTAAATATCCATCCAAAGGGCCGGTTTACTATATATATAATGGGCAAATCCACCAAGAAAAACAAGCCCAACACCTCAGGGCAACCTCCTGCATCTCAGGGCACAATTGGGGTGTACCTCACCCGTTCCCGGGAGCCTGGGACTGCCTCTCAGCCTGGGAGAGAACTACAGCCTGAAGGGGCCCCTGCACCGGTGTCCGCTGGGGCGATGGGCCCGAAGACCCAGAGAAGGGGTGAGGCGGCAGGGTCCCCACATGACAAGGATGGACCCTCCAAAGAACACCCGGGGACGGCGGGAATCAGTGGACCCCCTGCGGTGGAGGAAGCGGCATCATCTGCGGCGCCATTCCAAGATGGCGGCCGCGCCATGGAGACGCCATCCAGCAGACCGGGAAGGGAAGATGGGTCGACCGCAGCAGGCGTCCTACCTGCCCCACGGCCCGCGACATCTCTGCTGGAGCCGGGTAATCCGGATGACTCACCGGCGGCCGGCATCAGGGGAGCGGAGAGTAATGCGGCGTGCGTGCACGAAGTGCACGTGTGCTCGGGCCCAGAAGATGCATCACCGTGGCAGGCCTGGGCACGGGAGAAGCAGGCGCTGCACAGGAAAGCCGCGCTGCGGGCACTGCTGCCCCTGTCTGCATACACTGGCCCGGCAGCCAGAGGAAAGGAGGGAGCAGCGATATGCCCAGAAGGACTGCTGGGAGAAAGGACCCAGGTACGGGGACCGCGGGAGGGCCTGGGGAGCGGGACTCCTACCAGAGAGGGAGGTAAAGTAACCAGCCAGGCGTATGCACCAGGGGTTAAAAGACCTGCAGGGGAAGTTGGAAATGCAGGGGAGCCACCTGAATCCTGGGTAGCTGCCAACGAATCCTGGGGGACACCTCAGAGGGAAGCGACCCCTCCCTCTCCAGATCGATGGTCCACTGGATCTTCCTGGGCTGAGAGCCCGACAGTCTCGGACAGAGAAAAGGGCATTTTGATTCCCAGGGATGGAGGGCCCAGGGCATTGGGAACACCCCCAATGCGCCATACATCCATGCCACTAATATGGGACGATATGAAAAACCCCCAAAGCACGCAAACGCAAACACTAATATACGGTCCAGCTATACAGGACTCTTTCTATACATACCCCAATACGTCTTGCGCTGCCACCTCGATGGGCGAGGACCGCCCGGCCTCCCTGGCAGACCTACGGTCACTGTTGCAAGCGATCCCCACCAAGAACGACATTGCAGCACTGGCTAATCAAGTGGTGGCGGAATGTAAACAAGAGTTTATCCAACTACGACAAGATCTTTCCTCACTTACTCACAGGGTCGACACCCTGACAGAGCAACAATCAAATTCTCAGACGTCTATTCAATCTATTCAAGAGACTGTAGAAAACCAATCCAAGCAACTATTTGCCCTTCAACAACATGTAGACGACTTAGAGAATAGAAACAGACGGAACAATTTACGTATTAGAGGTATCCCGGAATCTATTGCCGCTCCCGATTTACCTACTGCTCTCCGTTCTATCTTCAACAATCTGCTAAAGAGGCCACCAGGGGCTCCCCTCGAGCTCGATAGAGCCCATAGAGCCCTACGTCCCCCGGATCCAGATGACCCCCGCCCGAGGGATATCGTGTGCAGAGTGCATTTTTTCGCTGTAAAAGAGGCCATCCTACAAGCGGCTAGGGGGAAACAAAGCTTGTCGTTTAATGGCTCTACCATACGCATAATGCCGGATCTCTCACGCCACACCCTGGCCCAACGTGCGACCCTTAAGCCCCTTCTTGATGCCTTGAAGGAGAGGGGTCTACCGTTTCGATGGGGATTTCCATTCTCCCTGTCGGTGCGGAAGGACTCCCGTCGGATGGTCTTGCGATCCCCAGAAGACCTCCCGGCTTTTACTAAGAACCTGAATCTACCTACAATCCCTATTGCAACCTGGCCGACTACCCTACTCCAGCAGTGGGTACCTAGGGGACGGCCGGCCTCTTCTGGACGGTCCACACCTCCTGTGTCCGGCAGGGGGCTGCCCCCGAGAGAAAGGCGGGGTCGGGGGATGGGCCGTCCCCGGTGACCGATATAGATGTGCTCAGTGGCGGAATGTATGCTGCCTTTAAGTTTATTCATCGCCCGTACTGCATGAATATTTGATATTGTTGCCGGTTCCTGTGGTTATCTTTAATGTTTTTCTTGCATGCACGGAGCTCGGCTTGGCTATGTCTGACATCCTTTTTCCCCAAATAGGTCGGGATCCTCTGTCCTGCCTAGATCAGGCGGATATGTTCCCTAGGAACAATTGTTCGGATTTAGTTTACTGTGCAAGGTTTTTTTTGCCTGATGTTCTCCCTGTTTTCGTTACTCTTTTCCTCTTATCCCCACTTTATCCTACTTGCCTCCAGCTTTCCCTTCTTTCTATTCTCGGCGGCCGGGCTGATAGTGTTCGATACCCTCTCTTATATATCTCTAATGTACTACTCTTTTATAGATGGCGGACCTAACCATTGCTTCTTTCAATGCCAGGGGCCTCAATGTTCCGGAGAAAAGGACACAGATACTGTATCATCTTCATAAACGGAAGGTGAGAATAGCGTGCCTCCAGGAGACACACTTCAAACAAGGACATGCCCCTATTCTTAAAAATAAATATTACCAGACATGGGTATCCTCAGACAACCCAGACTCCCGTTCTAAAGGTGTGGCAATAGCCATCCATAAATCCCTCCCACATCAAATCTTAAAGTGCACGACAGATAGTCTTGGAAGATATATTATACTCTCACTGAGGGTGGGAACCCACATTTTCACAATAATTAATGCTTACGCCCCAAATCAAAATCAGGACAGCTTTGTTTCCCGTCTGATTGACGTCGCGATCCCCTTGCTACAGGGCACGGTGATTTTATGTGGCGACCTAAATGTCACCCTCGACCCCACATTAGATAATTCCAAAGGGAAATCTAGTATTGCATACACCACCATTAAACGGATCAAAAAAGCTTTACTACGCATTCAATTGTTTGATACCTGGAGAATACAGCATCCCTCGGACAGAGACTATAGTTTTTATTCACACACTCAAGACTCTTATAGTCGTCTTGACTACATACTAATTCAACATAGCGCTCTCCCATGGATCCAACATACGGGAATGGATAATATATTGTGGTCAGACCACGCGCCGGTGTATTGCACAATAGAGATCCCCTCTCTTTCGGCTCCTAAAGGGTCGTGGCGGCTGAATGAGTCGTTGCTACTGGATGAGCTTTGTGTTACTGATATTCAGACCTCTATTACTAGGTTCATGGAGGACCACTCAGTAGATGACACAGCCCCCACATATAAGTGGGAAGCATTGAAATGTGTCCTACGAGGTATTTTTATTAAACACTGGTCCCGAATCAAGAAAGAAAAGGCCCAAAGCATAGTAAAAGCTCTCCAGAAGGTCTCTGAACTGGAGCTCATCCACAAGCGAGCCTTATCGGCCACAAATCTACAAGCCCTTTTACAAGCTAGGTTCCAGGTTAAAAAACTGCTTGATTCCTCATATCAGCGGCTAATACAGGTGGGAAGGGGGAGGTTTTACGAGTTTGGGGACAAACCCGGCAGATTGTTGGCCAACGCGCTGAGAGAAGAAAGAGCTCATACCCTCATACCTTGCATCAAGAACCCACGAGACGAAATACTCTATGCCACCCCAGAAATCTCGAATACTTTCCACGACTATTATTCCAAGTTATATAATTTACCGGTCGAGCCCCCCAGGTCGAGTGATGAGGGCCCTTTAATGCCCTCACCTTTTGGACGTCTCGATAGCTCTATAATTGACAACTTGGAAAGTCCATTTATACTGGAGGACCTGCTGGCAGTGATTCGCGACACGCCTGGAAACAAGAGCCCTGGCCCCGACGGATTCCCCGCCAAATTTTATAAATCCTTTTCGGAACAATTAGCACCCCTAATGCTCCTTTCCTTTAACTCGATTTCGGACTCTGTCCCCTTCCCACCCCATTCCACCGCAGCACACATCTCATTACTCAGTAAGGCTGGAAAGGACCCCACGGTGTGTGGTAGTTTTAGACCAATATCACTTCTTAATGTAGATTTAAAAATTTATGCCAAGCTTTTGGCAAATAGACTTGGTCCTTTGCTTCCTGACCTGATCCATTTGGACCAGGTTGGGTTTGTTCCAGGTAGAGAGGCAAGGGACAACACCATAAAAACCTTGGATTTAATTCAACACGCTCATACTAAACAACTGCCGATGATGTTGCTATCCTTGGACGCTGAGAAGGCTTTCGATAGGGTCTCCTGGCAGTCAATTGCACAGACCTTGGACCACATAGGTTTGGGACCGGTTTTCTCATCCAAAATTATGGCTTTATACCATGCCCCGACTGCTCACCTTAAGATCAATGGCACTCTATCGAAACCCTTCTCCATTAGAAACGGGACCCGGCAGGGATGTCCCTTGTCACCTTTATTGTATGTCTTAGTCATGGAACACTTGTTGTCGGCCATCCGGGCCAACCCTGACATAAAGGGAATTAAAATCGCCAATCGGGAGCATAAATGTGCTGCTTTTGCTGATGATCTCCTTATTTATCTATGTAACCCCATCACCTCTCTCCCATCCTTAATGGTGGAGCTGAACCGCTTTAGCAAATGGTCCAATTTTAAAATCAATTTTGATAAATCAGAAGCCTTAAATATTTCTCTACCCCAAACAACTGTGAATGTTATAAAACCAAACTTTCCCTTTAGATGGCCACCCCACGGTAATATTGGGTACTTGGGCATCAAGATCCCATCTGACTTGTCCAAGCTTTTTCAATTAAACTACCAAAGTTTCCTGTCACGGCTCGAGGGTGATTTAGCCCGGTGGCACAGAGGCACTCTTTCATGGTTCGGCAGGATCAGCGCACTTAGGATGACGGCGCTGCCGAGATTGCTGTACTTGATACAGACAGTTCCGGTTTATGTTCCAGCATCCTATTGGGCCAAGATGCAGCGCATATTCAATCAATTTGTTTGGTCCGGAAGGCGTGCCCGTATAGGGAGTAGCGTCCTAACTAGGACCAAGAATGCGGGAGGGACAGGACTACCTGACTGTAGGCGGTACTACTTAGCAGCCGCTTATGCCAGGATCCTGGACCTTCTACATAATACTGGTTCTAAGCTTTGGGTCTGTATGGCACAGGATATGTGCCCCTTATCATTACCGACCCTGCCCTGGACCTGGCCGCTCCTCACCAGACATAAGATTGAGATGTCTTATAGTACTAAACGAACATTGAAAACGGTCCACTCTGTGACATCACGCAATCTCATGATTCAGCCTGGAGGGCCCCTTATGCCACTAACCGATAACCCGGAGTTTTTACCGGGAGTGTCATCTAATAATTTTCTGGGAAGCACGAAACTGACTCCTTTAAGATTAAACCGGGTGGCTCCGGGCGGGTCTCTCATCCCACTCCTGGAGATAGTAGAGGGCCGGAATTTCAAAATGCGATTTAACTTTGAGTATGCTCAACTCAAGCATTTCCTAGCCTCTCAGGACACTACCAGGGCTCATTCCCCACCCCAAACTCCTTTTGAAAACCTTTGCACTGGGCCTTCCGACACACGTCATGCAATATCAAGGGTGTATAAGCTTATGACTAGTGCAGCAGAGGGGTCGCTTCCTCGCTTTTGTAGAACTTGGGAGTTGGAACTCAACCAAACGATCCCCAGGAATCTGTGGGAGCGTTGTTTCCGCTTGACCCACAGGTCGGTAGTTGCCACTAGGATGCAAGAAACCAGCTATAAAATACTTTCCAGGTGGTACAGGGTTCCGGCGTCTCTTCATGCGTGGTGCCCCGAAATACCGGACACGTGCTGGCGTTGCGGGGCCTCAGGAGGCACCATGTCTCACATCTGGTGGCACTGCCCGGGCCTGTCGGTCTTTTGGAACAAAGTACTGGTAGCCATAAAAGAGGTTACAGGGATCGTAGTACCCAGCCGCCCGGAGGCAGCTTTACTGTATATCTTTAACGTACCGGAAAAGGTTTTTAAAAAATCCATTTTGGGTCACCTTCTTCAGGCCGCCAAGACAGTGGTCCCACGGCGATGGAAAGACTCTACCCCCCCGACATTGGACGAGTGGGTAACAGAGGTAAATGTGATCCATCGCATGGAGATGGTGATGGCCCAATCACGAGGGCAAACAGTGGAGACAGCCACTAAGTGGTTCCAGTGGGAGTCTTTCCTGTCCAGTGAGAAATTTCTTGAACTAATTTAATCTCCGGATTGGGGGCACCCTGGCCTTTTCTCTTTTAGACAGTACACACCATCCTTCCGACAAATTTTAGCTCAATAGACAAGGCATCAGCCCCGGTCGCCTCACCCTACTTTCTATCTCTCCCCTCTTCCCTCTGAAATACCTCTCCTTCTTTGGATTCTATGACTATCACTCAACTTAATCTCTTCTTCTTGTTACATTATCATCTAAGGTTTTAAATGTTTACCCGGGTATTATTTCTATTATCCATAGAATATCACGAAGCCTGCGAAGGCATGGTATTGCATTGACCTGGGATTTCTGATCTGTATCATTTGGTACAGCATGGTTGTATGATGTATGTTTTAATTTTGTAATTCCTTTGAAATTTAATAAAATCTTAAATTGGAAAAAAGAAGTAGCAGTGCATAGCTCTTTGAATCCCGACAAAGGGCGTCCAAAGTCTGACCTATTTACGAGTTTGGAGAAGAAATGCTGAAGTTGTATTTATTCAAATGCATAGCGGGCCAGAACCGGCCGATCTCCCAGGATGACCCGCAGGGGGAGGAGGGCCCCTTTAGGCGCCACATGGTACATGCGCAGTGGTTTCTTCCTAGAGTTATATAAGAATGTACGTGTGGAAGTGCCAGGCAGAAACTTCGGTGTATCCACCAGTGGTTGCAATGGTCCCCTGGGATCTATCAAAACTCCTCTAACCGACGGGGTATGTATAATTTTCATTATTTGTCGAGTCGAGAAGGACATGGGAATATTAATTCTGGAGAGAGACGACCATGACCATGGAACCGAGGCCACCGAAAGGGGACATGCATCTTGGGCCAAGCGAACCCATAATTTCGACGCGTGGCTATTTTGCTGTCTGTATAAACAGTGCAGCAGTCTGAGCGCTGTACGGCAGCCAAATAATTTGATAACATACAGCGCCTGTGTAAATGCAGAGACTAATCTCTGGGTTTGTGTGTTTGCTGTCTCATCGAGGGTCTGAACAGTAAGATGGTCAATAAATAATCAGCTCCCTACAAGTCATGCATCATTCTACTCAATTATCATTCGATATTGGGGGAAGGGAGACCATAACGGATCACAGTCGTCCAATATCCTGTACATAAATGTTAGTACTCATAGAAACCGGGTCTTACCATCTTCTTGTTTGCTGGACGGTTTCACATACATGGCATTTAGAGGGAACCCTGGTTCTCCAGGAATGGGGAAGTTTGTGATTCCTAAAGTGTACATTTCTTTTTCACCCTGTCCTCTAGAATTACACTAATTTAAAGAAGGAAAAAACAAAACAAAAAACATTTAGTAAATAGGGAATATAATCTATTGCCGTGTTATATGTTCTATCAGTCCTCAGCACCACAGAAGTAAGCAGAAATTAGTAAGTACACCGATTTATATACAACATTAATGCATGAAAGCCCAGACACATTGATATTCACGCAGATGTGTGTTAGAAATAGGCTGTTACACTGCGTACAGCACAACCACAAGAACATATGACCGCTATACATGGGTCAAATAATGGTTTGTCAATACAGTCTATAAGGATTTTATGGTATAAATTCATCTAATGGACCGGAATTTACCGAATGTTCACTACATGATCAGCAAGTAGCATTGGTGGATTTTTTTTTTTTTATAGCAGCTATGTGATACTTTGGAAAAACTGAATAACATTTACTGGTCTGACATGTCCTCATGAATGATTATTCCTGATATAATTGACAGACACATAAAAGGGGACAATGATAGAGTCTGAATACACTAGAAACTAAGAATTGGAAAATAAAGAGGCATTTAAAAAAAAAACAAAAAAACTAAATGTTTGAATTTTTTTTTTAGCCCCATGAAATCTTCTAGAAACCGCCGATAATGGTATTATTAATTAGAAAAAAAAAACCAGGACCACCACCAATCCCCTGCTGCTTTTGTGCCAAAGCGTCCCTAGTCCTCCAGCTAGACTCCAGTGGCAAGTTGGTGTTTAGATATGTGACCACTGCAGACAATCTCTGATTGTAGTAGTGCTAAAAGGACAGTGCTAAGGTCAAAACTCTGCAAAACGTAATTAGCTGCTTAAAGTCCCATATGAAACCCCCCCAAACTGCTGTAGTGATGGAAACAGAATTTGTTAAGTGGCAGAAAAATAGCAACACAAGTAATACTCTTTTTCCTGTTTTTTAGCATTGTTAGCAATTTTTAAAATATTTAATGTCACTGGAACCTAATACTAGTGTATGAAATATTGAATGGCATTGCTGGTTTACTGCTAAGTCCCCCACACACAGTAAGGCCCATTTCACACATCCGGCATTTCGCCGGATTGCCGGATCCGGCACACTCCAGTACAGTGTAATACAGTACAATGGCATCACGGCAACCTCCGGTCACATGCTGTCATGTGACCGGAGCTTGCCGCGATGCCATTGTACAGTATGAACGCTGTACCGGAGTGTGCCGGATACGGCAATCTGGCGAAATGCCGGATGTGTGAAATGGGACTAAGCTGCTGGCTGACAGCCATGTCTCCTGAGTCCTCCATACACGGGGGTTCTGGCTCCTGTGTTCTCTTATGAGACAGCTGCTGTCAGACTCCTGTGGTAGCGGCTTATTTCAGGGAGAACATAAGCAGAGACGAGCGAATCCGAAATTCGGTGTTAGTGTGCTTTACGTATGCAAACCCCTTTCGGGAGCAGCGTGCTGCTCAGTCCAGTGTGAGCCGGCTCTCACTGGGGGTAACAACAACAGCATGATCGGATGTAATGTGCACCAAACAAAAATAAAATAAAAAAATTTGATCATGACCCCTGATTACATCCCAAATCAATCGCAGTGAAAAGAAGGGAATTTTGTTTACTTACCGTAAATTCCTTTTCTTCTAGCTCCTATTGGGAGACCCAGACAATTGGGGTGTATAGCTTCTGCCTCCGGAGGCCACACAAAGTATTCCACTTTAAAAAGTGTAACCCCTCCCCTCTGCCTATACACCCTCCCGTGCATCACGGGCCCATCAGTTTTGGTGCCAAAGCAGGAAGGAGGAAACATATAAATTAGTCTAAGGTAAACTCAATCCGAAGGATGTTTGGAGAACTAAACCATGAACCAAAGAACAATTCAACATGAACAACATGTGTACACAAAAGAACAACAGCCCGAAGGGAACAGGGGCGGGTGCTGGGTCTCCCAATAGGAGCTAGAAGAAAAGGAATTTACGGTAAGTAAACAAAACTCCCTTCTTCTTTGTCGCTCCATTGGGAGACCCAGACAATTGGGACGTCCAAAAGCAGTCCCTGGGTGGGTAAAATAATACCTCGATAAAAAGAGCCGTAAAACGGCCCCCTCCTACAGGTGGGCAACCGCCGCCTGAAGGACTCGCCTACCTAGGCTGGCATCTGCCGAAGCATAGGCATGCACCTGATAGTGTTTCGTGAAAGTGTGCCGCAATGCCCAGGACGCACCCACGGCTCTGGTAGAATGGGCTTTCAGCCCTGAAGGAACCGGAAGCCCAGAAGAACGGTAGGCCTCAAGAATCGGTTCCTTGATCCACCGAGCCAAGGTTGACTTGGAAGCCTGCGACCCCTTACGCTGGCCAGCGACAAGGACAAAGAGCGCATCAGAACGGCGCAGGGGCGCCGTACGAGAAATGTAGAGTCGGAGTGCTCTCACGAGATCTAACAAGTGCAAATCCTTTTCACATTGGTGAACTGGATTGGGACAAAAAGAAGGTAAGGAGATATCCTGATTGAGATGAAAAGGGGATACCACCTTAGGAAGAAATTCCGGGACCGGACGCAGAACCACCTTATCCTGGTGAAACACCAGGAAGGGGGCTTTGCATGACAGCGCTGCTGGCTCAGACACTCTCCGAAGTGATGTGACTGCCACTAGGAAGACCACCTTCTGCGAAAGGCGTGAAAGAGAAACATCCCTCATCGGCTCGAAAGGAGGTTTCTGAAGAGCCGTTAGCACCCTGTTAAGATCCCAGGGTTCTAGCGGACGCTTGTAAGGTGGGACTATGTGGCAAACCCCCTGCAGGAACGTGCGTACCTGCGGAAGCCTGGCTAGACGCTTTTGAAAAAACACGGAAAGCGCCGATACCTGTCCCTTGAGAGAGCCGAGACACAAACCCTTGTCCAATCCGGATTGAAGGAAAGACAGAAAAGTGGGCAAGGCAAACGGCCAGGGAGTAAAACCCTGATCAGAGCACCAGGATAAGAAGATCCTCCACGTCCTGTGGTAGATCTTGGCGGACGTTGGTTTCCTGGCCTGTCTCATAGTGGCAATGACCTCTTGAGATAACCCTGAAGACGCTAGGATCCAGGACTCAATGGCCACACAGTCAGGTTGAGGGCCGCAGAATTCAGATGGAAAAAAGGCCCTTGAGACAGCAAGTCTGGTCGGTCTGGTAGTGCCCATGGTTGACCCACCGTGAGATGCCACAGATCCGGGTACCACGACCTCCTCGGCCAGTCTGGGGCGATGAGGATGGCGCGGCGGCAGTCGGACCTGATCTTGCGTAACACTCTGGGCAGCAGTGCCAGAGGGGGAAATACATAAGGCAGTCGAAACTGCGACCAATCCTGAACTAATGCGTCTGCCGCCAGAGCTCTGTGATCTTGAGACCGTGCCATGAATGCCGGGACCTTGTTGTTGTGCCGGGACGCCATTAGGTCGACGTCCGGCGTTCCCCAGCGGCAACAGATCTCTTGAAACACGTCCGGGTGAAGAGACCATTCCCCTGCGTCCATGCCCTGGCGACTGAGAAAGTCTGCTTCCCAGTTTTCTACGCCCGGGATGTGAACTGCGGAGATGGTGGAGGCTGTGGCTTCCACCCACAGCAGAATCCGCCGAACTTCTTGGAAGGCTTGACGACTGCGTGTGCCGCCTTGGTGGTTGATGTACGCCACCGCCGTGGCGTTGTCCGACTGAATTCGGATCTGCCTGCCTTCCAGCCACAGCTGGAACGCCTTTAAGGCTAGATACACTGCCCTTATCTCCAGAACATTGATCTGAAGGGAGGACTCTGAGTCCAGGTTCCCTGAGCCCTGTGGTGGAGGAAGACCGCTCCCCACCCTGACAGACTCGCGTCCGTCGTGACCACAGCCCAGGATGGGGGCAGGAAGGATTTCCCTTTCGACAGGGAAGTGGGAAGAAGCTACCACTGAAGAGAGGCTTTGGCTGCCCGAGAAAGAGAGACGTTCCTGTCGAGGGACGTCGACCTCCTGTCCCATTTGCGAAGAATGTCCCATTGGAGTGGACGCAGATGAAACTGCGCAAATGGAACTGCCTCCATTGCTGCCACCATCTTCCCTAGGAAGTGCATGAGCCGCCTCAAGGGGTGAGACTGGGCTCGAAGGAGAGATTGCACCCCTGTCTGTAGTGAACGCTGTTTGTCCAGCGGGAGCTTCACTATCGCTGAGAGAGTATGAAACTCCATCCCGAGGTAAGTTAGCGATTGGGTCGGTGTCAAATTTGACTTTGGGAAATTGATGATCCACCCGAACCTCTGGAGAGTCTCCAGAGCAGTGTTCAGGCTGTGTTGGCATGCCACCCGGGAGGGTGCTTTGACTAGAAGATCGTCTAAGTAAGGGATCACCGAGTGTCCCTGAGAGTGTAGGACTGCCACCCACTGCTGCCATGACCTTGGTGAAGACCCGTGGGGCTGTCGCCAGGCCGAAAGGCAGTGCCACGAACTGAAGGTGTTCGTCTCCGATGGCGAAACGCAGGAAGCGTTGATGCTCTGGTGCAATCGGCACGTGGAGATAAGCATCCCTGATGTCGATTGATGCTAGGAAGTCTCCTTGGAACATCGAGGCGATGACGGAGCGGAGAGATTCCATCCGGAACCGTCTGGTTTTCACGTGTCTGTTGAGCAGTTTGAGGTCCAGAACGGGACGGAATGATCCGTCCTTTTTTGGCACCACAAACAAGTTGGAGTAAAAACCGCGACCACATTCTTGAAGGGGAACAGGGATCACCACTCCTTCTGCCTTCAGAGTGTTCACCGCCTGAAAAAGAGCATCGGCTCGCTCTGGGGGCGGAGATGTTCTGAAGAAACGAGTCGGAGGACGAGAGCTGACCTCTATCCTGTAACCGTGAGACAGAATGTCTCTCACCCATCGGTCTTGGACATGTGGGAACCAGGCGTCGCAAAAGCGGGAGAGCCTGCCACCGACCGAGGATGCGGTTTGAGGAGGCCGAAAGTCATGATGAGGCCGCCTTGGGGGCGGTTCCTCCGGCGGTCTTTTTAGGACGTGACTTAGACCTCCATGAAGCAGAGTTCCTCTGGCCCTTCTGTGGCCTGTTGGACGTGGCGAATTGAGACCTGGCTGAGGGCCGAAAGGACCGAAACCTCGGTTGTATCTTCCGTTGCTGAGGTCTGTTTGGTTTGAACTGGGGTAATGACGAGTCCTTTCCCTTGGACTGTTTAATAATTTCATCCAATTGCTCGCCAAACAGACGGTCGCCAGAAAATGGCAAACCGGTTAAGAACTTCTTGGAAGCAGAGTCTGCCTTCCATTCGCGTAGCCACATGGCCCTGCGAACTGCCACTGAATTGGCGGATGCTACCGCTGTACGGCCCGCAGAGTCCAGGACGGCGTTCATGGCGTAGGACGAAAAAGCCGACGCCTGAGAGGTTAAAGACACAACCTGCGGAGTAGAGGCACGTGTGACTGCATTAATCTCAGACAGACAAGCTGAGATAGCTTGGAGTGCCCATACGGCTGCGAATGCCGGAGCAAAAGACGCGCCTATGGCTTCATAGATGGATTTCATCAGGAGCTCTATTTGCCTGTCAGTGGCATCCTTGAGCGATGAACCATCTGCCACTGCTACTATGGATCTAGCCGCCAGTCTAGAGACTGGAGGATCCACCTTGGGACACTGAGCCCAACCCTTAACTACGTCAGTGGGGAAGGGGTAACGTGTGTCATTAAGGCGCTTAGTAAAGCGCTTGTCCGGAAATGCTCGGTGTTTCTGGACTGTATCTCTGAAGTTGGAGTGATCGAAAAACGCACTCCGTGTACGTTTGGGAAACCTAAATTGGAATTTCTCCTGCTGAGAAGCTGACTCCTCAATCGGTGGAGCTGGAGGAGAAAGTTCTAGCACCTGGTTGATGGACGCTATAAGGTCATTTACTATGGCGTCCCCTTCAGGTGTATCAAGATTGAGAGCAGCGTCAGGATCAGAGCCCTGATCTGCCACCTCCGCTTCATCCTCCAGAGAGTCCTCATGCTGAGACCCTGAGCAGTGTGATGAAGTCGAGGGAAGCTCCCAGCGAGCCCGCTTAGCCGGTCTGGGACTGCGGTCCGTGTCGGAGTCCTCACCGTGGGACCTAGGAGTCACCCCAGGAGCACTTTGCTGCGCCGACCGAGGGGGGCCTGGGGGCAATGATTCAACAGTGCCCGGGGCCTGTGTTACAGGTCTGGACTGCAAAGCTTCTAGTATCTTAGCAGACCATCTATCCATAGACTGAGCCATGGATTGTGAAAGTGACTCAGAAAGTTTCTCAGCCAACACTGCAAACTCTGTCCCTGCCACCTGGACAGTGGTAGCCGGTGGTTCTACCTGGGCCGAGGGTCCCACCCGTGGCTGAGGCTCCGGCTGAGTGAGTGTCACAGGGGCCGAGCATTGCACACAATGAGGGTAGGTGGAACCTGCAGGTAACATCGCCGCACAAGAGGTACAGGTTGCAAAATAAGCCTGTGCCTTGGCACCCTTGCTTTTTGCGGACGACATGCTGTTGTCTCCTCTTAGAGCAATCAGTGAGGGTATATAGCCAAAAGCAAATAATGCGGCCGAACAGAGCAAATGTATACAGTATATGGATATATATATATATATATATATATATATATATATATATATATATATATATATATATATATATATATATATATATATATATATATATATACATATACATATACACATACACACTCTTCGGCACCCGGGGGGGCCAGCACCTGGTAACCGGTGCGGCTTACCGACCGCCCTCAGCGGTTGTGTGTCCACCAGATTCCCTGCCTGGGCCTCCCAGAGCTGTGGAGCTCGGTCTGAAGTTCTCCACCGGCAGAAGTGCTGATAACAATGGCTGCCAGCGTTCTCGGAGGAGGAGGGAGCCGTGGGCGTGCCTCAGAAAGTGCGGGAATCTGGTGCCCCACAGTGCTCAGTGAGGGGGGAGGAGGATACCTAGTATGCTCCAGCCCTCACCGCTGACGTCCAATCTAGCGTCCCGCCCTTACCCCTGACTAGCAGGCCCGGGGGCGGGAGTATGCGGTACTAGGCCGCAGAAGCCGGGGACTAAAGTTAGTAACCCGGCCGGCAAACAGGCGCGGTCGGCACGGTAGTCCCGGCGACACAAAACACACAGCAGCCGCTGCAGCGTCTGTTACACATGCGCTCTATGCGCCGTCCCCAAGGGGACACAGAGTACCTCAGAGAAGCAGGGCCTGTCCCTGATGATACCCGATCTCCTGTCCGTCAGATTCCCCCAGGGGCTGCGGAGGGAGCCCGGTCCCAGTGCATGGTGACCGGTTAGGATCCCACTTCTCCCAGAGCCCCTAAGGGATGGGGAAGGATAACGGCATGTGGCTCCAGCCTTTGTACCCGCAATGGGTACCTCAACCTTAACAGCACCGCCGACCAGAGTGGGGTGAGAAGGGAGCATGCCGGGAGCCCTGTTAGGGGCCCTCTTTTCTTCCATCCGATAAAGTCAGCAGCTGCTGCTGACTAAAATGTGGAGCTTGCGTGCATGTGTGCCTCCTTCAACACAAAGCAAAAAACTGATGGGCCCGTGATGCACGGGAGGGTGTATAGGCAGAGGGGAGGGGTTACACTTTTTAAAGTGTAATACTTTGTGTGGCCTCCGGAGGCAGAAGCTATACACCCCAATTGTCTGGGTCTCCCAATGGAGCGACAAAGAAAAGCAAGAAGTAACCACAGCACTATGCGGTGATAGATGTAGGGGGAGTGACTGCAGCGCTGATCCCTGATGACTATCCATTTCATGGAGGTGACAGAAGCTGTGGGGAGGCGCTGTGGTTACTTCTTCTTGCTTATTTCACTATGGCTGATATGGGTTGTCATCGGGGGGGTGGTAAGAGCACAGCCATCACCTAATGATATCAGAGGGGGCATTCAAAGCTGCGGGGAAGTGACTGCAGCGCCATTCTCCTGACATATTCCATCTCAGAATGTCGGAGAATGGTGAGACTCTGATGAGGGAAACGTTAAGTAATAATACACATATAGCGATTAGCTGTATAGGGAAAAGGCATTGTTAAATAAAGCAAATTTCAAAAGTGGAAATAGTTTAAACATATTTAAAAAAGGGCATTTTATGTGCCTGAAAGCGCCTTTAACGTTTCTATCATTACATTTTACAGCCTTTTTTGGGGGCCAATTCTAGACACTGATTACACAATTTTTCTACATTTGCACAGTATAGAGTATTTGTGGCATTTCGCAGTCTCACCTTTTGCAGCTTTTTCAAACACTCAGAAACATAAAGGGTGATATAAATCAAGGTCCGGTCCGCTTCATTCTAAAAAGGAACAACATAAAATCAGCCCAAATGTATAAGACGTGTCAGCACACTACACAACTATACCTAGCACGACCTGAATCACTTGCCTTAATCTCATAGTTTTTGAAGAACACATTGGCCTTGAAATAATAAATAGCTTCCTCAATAATATCGGTGTCCTTGGCTGGAAAAAAAAAACAAAACATTACGCAAGTCATATTAGTCAGTTATAATAATACAGGATTATAAAGTGCAATAATGAAGGATTTTATTTCCCCGACAAAACAAGTTATAACAATGAATTTTGGTGACCAGACAGCGGGGAACCCCAGAAATTCTGGAATAAGGGATTTGTAATACTGAGACATGCTTGAACCCAAATCAGATTAACCCCTTCACAACCGAGGACTTACCGGTACGTCCTAAATCATGAAGGGGTGATCACTGCTGGCTGCTGCGATGAACCAGCTGTGATCCCTGCACAGGTCTGCTAATTTGAACAGCAGACATGTGTGGCTTACAGGCGCAGGTGGATCCACGATCCACTCGCACCTGTTAACCCCTTAAATCACGCTGTCAAAATGTGACAGCACGATTTAAAGCGCCGTAGTAGGGAACGCGCCTTTGTGATCACGGGAAGCCGATGGTTGTCATGGTTGCACAGGGTCATGTGATGACTCCTGCCACTATCATGACGTAGTTCCTGTTACAGCCGGCAGAGCAGCAGGTGTAACAAGAACGCAGCGTTACTGATGTTCTGAGCGATGCTGCTCTGATGAGCAGATTGGAACAAGCGATCTGACTGCTGATCCTTAAAGTCCTCTTGGGGGACTAGTAAAATACAAAAAAAAAAATGTAAAAAAAAAAAATGTAAAAAAAAATAAAAAAAAACCTAAAAGTTCAAATCACCCCCCATTGAAAATTAAAAAGTGTTAAAAAAATTAGTATACACACTTTTGGTATTGCCGCGTTCAGAAATGCCCAATTAAAATATAAAATCAATTCATCTGATCAGTAAACGGCAAAAAAGTTCCAAACGCCAATATTTTTTTGGTCGTTACAAATTTTGCGCAAAATACAACAGGTGATCAAAACGTAGCATCTGTGTAAAAATGGTGCCATGCAGCTCAAGACGCAAAAAATAAGCAGTCACTGAGCCATAGATCCCGAAAAATGAGAACGATATGGGTCGGTGATTATGGCGCAAACAGTGCACCACTTTCTTTGGACAAAGTTCTGAATTTTTTTTCACCCCTTAGATAAATGTAAACCTATACATGTTTGGTGTCTACAAACTCGCATTGACCTGAGGCATCACAATAACACATCAGTTTCACCATATAGTGAACACAGTAAATGAAATAGCCCAAAAACTATCATGCAATTGCACTTTTTTTTTTGTAATTTTTCCACACTTGGATTTTTTTTGCTGCTTTCCAGTACACTATATGGTAAAACGTATGCTTTCATTTAAAAGTACAACTCGTCCCGCAAAAAAACAAGCGCTCACATGGCAAAATTGATGGAAAAATAAAAAAAAATATGGCTCTTGGAAGAAGGAGAGCAAAAAACGAAAAACAGAAAATCGCCCAGGGGTGAAGGGGTTAATATCAATGCTCGGAAAGAAAGGTAATGTAAGAAATGTCAGACTGTAGCAGATGTACAGAGAGTGAGTCTCTTATGAAATGACTGAATGTCTTTTACATGAATCAAGAATCCATATTAACCCCGTATACGTCCCATCTACACCACAGCCCTGTGGAGGGAGTACAGACGCACAGGCAGCACGCCGAGACTTGTGTCCGCCCCGCAGGAATGTCAGACAACACTTACTCTCTTTGGGCGCAGGTCCTTTGAACTGACTTCTAATTGGCAGCAGTGCCATGTTTCCAATTAGTTTGGTGTCCGATTCCATTAATGTGGAGTGATAGGCCTACAACAAATACAGGCAAATAATAGATTAAAAGAGGATCCAAGTAGAGGAGGAAATGTGTCATACCTGTTCTATTGGTAGGAATCATCATATTGATATTACAAATCAACTGAGCGACAAAACAAACACAATCCCGGTGTTGAACGTCTCCTGGTGGGCTTGAGGGAGTGGAGACACGTCACTGATGTAATGCCGGGTTCTGGTACAAGTTCTAAGCAGCAGTTGTCACAATTCTAACAGCCAGAAAGACCAGTCACATCTTATTCAGGTCACTGGTGGGTTATGAGGACTGTCCAGGACCTGTAGCGTGGAAGAGATCTACAAGAACACAACTGTGGATCGCCAAACAGGGGCCTCAGAGGTGAAAATGTGTGTCACGTTGGCACCTTCACTTGGGGCATAAAGTGGATTTACACAGCGTGTTGCTTTGTAGGCCGCCAAAAAGGTAGGTGCACACAACGCCTTAGTTTGCAGAGTTGTTCTGAGGCTCTTTCACACGTCCGTGTTTTCGGTAAGTGTGAGGTCCGTTTTTCCACACATACCAGAGACACATAGACCCATTAAAATCAACGGGTCTGCGCACACATCAGTGTTTTCACACAGGATATGTGTCTGTGCGGAGAATACGTGTGTGTGTGCTCCACACGACGATGTGTGGATTTTTCTCTGGCAGCATGGTTGTCACACGGCGCACACTGATGTGAAAACACTTGTCTTTGAAATAAAAGGATTTTCTATATTCACCTGCCTCCAGCAATGCTGTCTTTGGCGCTGCTGTCACACACATCCAGGCTCGCTCATTATGCTCATGAATATTCACTGCACCACGGACCCGGAAGCAGCAGTAACACCAGAGACAGGGGAGCATAGGAGTTCATACAGTCCATGTGCTAGGCGGATGTCACACAGACCGCACATGCCACACACACACCTACACCGCGTGTGTTTTGAATGGATGTGTGAGAGGCCTAAGCGAAGCCGGCTCAGTGGTCTCGTTCCTGAGGTGGCATCAATGGCAGCTTTGCTGTGGTCTCTGCGACGCTCCACCACATGCGTCTTCTCTGTACCTTTTGCTGCAGTGGCAAAAGGCTTCATGGAAGAAGCTGCCCGAAGAATGAACAGATTACTCCTTTTAACGGCTCCACAGTTTCTGAAGTTTTGGCAGATTTATGGCCCTGATTCAGCACTCGCTGTGTGCCTATATTTATGTAGTAAATTTGGCTCTAATAACCACTTAGGTTTACTCCTTATTCATGATATTGTTTGTACTTTTTTTTTTTTTTACGTTAACTGTTTTTTTGGTTTTGTGTTGAGGGGGCTGTTTTGTTTGTTTGGGAGCGGGGAGAATGGGGTACAGGCATTATAGGCATGGGTCTCTCTTGTTCAGTTATTTTAAGCCAATTCATTATTTGTGACTTTTCAAAGAGGGGTAAGAGGGGGATTATGGGTGGGTGAAGGGGTGAATATTCATTTTCCGTTAACAAGTTCCAATCACTGACAACGGCACAGAGAGATAGGGGGGATAATGAGCGGGGGAAGGGGTGAATATTAATTTACCATTAACAAGTTCCCGCCACTGATGCCAGCACAGAGGAGTGGGCAGGGAAGTGGTGAATATTCATTTTCCACAAAGTAGCTAGTGCATGTGACTAAAAACGTCAGGGGCTTACAGCAACACAACAGGGTAATGAATACCAATGAAAGTTACACTGAAAGGGCTGCACAAGCCTTATTTAAGGACACTATTATAGTAGGGTGCGCAACTAGGGCTTTCTTTTGGAGTAGGACTTATATTATAAGCATATTCCAAAAAGGCTGAAAATCCTGCTGGGGCTTATTTTCAAGATAGGTCTAATGTATGGGAAAACACAGTAGAAGCAACCGTATGCGAGTTACGATGGCATTGGTCAGACAGTCGCTTCCTGTTCCTGAAAGCAAATGCAGAAGTCATCAGTATAAATGGTGTAAAAACACTTTATACAATTCCCCATGTGTTCAAAAACATAAAGCTGAAGTCTAACGGTCCACGTTCCCTGGTGGTCCGACAATAGGAAGAGGTCTCTCACAGTTGTCAGTTATTGCGACTGTAATGGCTATTAGTATATGACAGTCACAAGAGTGTCGCATACAGAAGCCACATCCTGTTCCCTCTTTAGTCCAGGCGTCATCAGACCACTGTACATGCTTAAAGAGAACCTGTCACCAGATTTTGGCTTTCTAAATTAAAAGTAGCACCTGTGCTGCAATCTATAAAGGTGCACATTACCTCCTGACCCCCCCTGTAGACCCCATGCATACCTTTAGAAAATCTCCAGCCCTGTATGTAAATTGTCCGGTCCGATGGGCGTCCTATTCTGTGCCTCCTGTCCCTGCTTTCGCCCTCCTCCTGAGCTGATTGACATGGATGGCGCCTCAGATGCCATCCAGGTACGCGGGCTAAATCTTGTGCCTGCGCAGACATATTCCCGGCTCACGCAGGCACACTTCACTCTGCCCTATTGCTGGCTGAGCCGAACACATTGGTGAACCAGTGAGTTCTCTGGCCACGCGCGATATTATGCCCAGCGATGTGGCTGACATTACTTGCGTCGTTCACACCACCGGGCAAAATTTTGCACCTGCGCAGAGGACTTGCTAATTTGTGCAGGCGCACCTTTGTTTTTAGCTCTGATTGCAACAGGACAGAGTTAAGGCCCTGTCACACACAGAGATAAATCTGCGGCAGATCTGTGGTTGCAGTGAAATTGTGGACAATCAGTGCCAGGTTTGTGGCTGTGTACAAATGGAACAATATGTCCATGATTTCACTGCAACCACAGATCTGCCAAAGATTTATCTCTGTGTGTGACGGGGACTTAAAGTGCGCCTGCTCAAGCAGGAAATATGGAGATTTTGCCCCCATGTGGATGGCGTCTGAGGCACCATCCATGTCAATCATCACAGGAGGGGGCGAAATGAGGGACAGGAGGCACAGAATAGGACACCCATCGGACTGGACAATTTACATACAGGGCTGGAGATTTTATAAAAGGTATTTGGGGTCTACAGGGGGGCGTCAGGGGGTAACGTGCACCTTTATATAATGCAGCACAGGCGCTAGTTTGTTTAAAAGGCCAAAATATGGTGACAGGTTCCCTTTAAACCAACCTGCTCAAGATAAAAAGCATTAAAGGGATGGTCCAGGAATGTAATGAACCCAAACACAGGCAATGGCATCACATAACAATAACCAATCATCACCTCCTGGTATATATCCCCCCGCTCCAGGCCCCGCTGCTCTCCGTTTTCTTGATCATTGCTGCCAATCACAGGCATCAGCTGTTTATTGCCAAAAATATAGACATCACCACCGAGGCCAGCGATTGGCTGCAGCGATGGATGGAGGGGGGGGGGTGTTTAAGTCCTTTTTCCTTGTCTTGTGGTATTTGTTGGCTCATGAATTGTGTAAAATCAAAAACACTTATTGTCTGAGGCATTTTGCATCTTTTTAGCACCAGATGTTGTACAGTTTAGTTGAAAGGTGCAAATTTAGCTTCAAAAAAGTCTGAGCTCCATCACATCACTGCGGGAGGGGGCCGCAGCACAGGCGCGACGGGGGGCCGCAGCACAGGCGCGACAGGGGGGCCGCAGCACAGGCGCGACAGGGGGGCCGCAGCACAGGCGCGACAGGGGGGGGGGCCGCAGCACAGGCGCGACAGGGGGGGGGCCGCAGCACAGGCGCGACAGGGGGGGGGGCCGCAGCACAGGCGCGACAGGGGGGGGGGCCGCAGCACAGGCGCGACAGGGGGGCCGCAGCACAGGCGCGACAGGGGGGCCGCAGCACAGGCGCGACAGGGGGGCCGCAGCACAGGCGCGACAGGGGGGCCGCAGCACAGGCGCGACAGGGGGGCCGCAGCACAGGCGCGACAGGGGGGCCGCAGCACAGGCGCGACAGGGGGGCCGCAGCACAGGCGCGACAGGGGGGCCGCAGCACAGGCGCGACAGGGGGGCCGCAGCACAGGCGCGACAGGGGGGCCGCAGCACAGGCGCGACAGGGGGGCCGCAGCACAGGCGCGACAGGGGGGCCGCAGCACAGGCGCGAGAGGGGGCCGCAGCACAGGCGCGAGAGGGGGGCCGCAGCACAGGCGCGAGAGGGGGCCGCAGCACAGGCGCGAGAGGGGGCCGCAGCACAGGCGCGAGAGGGGGCCGCAGCACAGGCGCGAGAGGGGGCCGCAGCACAGGCGCGAGAGGGGGCCGCAGCACAGGCGCGAGAGGGGGCCGCAGCACAGGCGCGAGAGGGGGCCGCAGCACAGGCGCGAGAGGGGGCCGCAGCACAGGCGCGAGAGGGGGCCGCAGCACAGGCGCGAGAGGGGGCCGCAGCACAGGCGCGAGAGGGGGCCGCTTCCCAAAATTCGGAATTGATTAATCGGACGGAAGAAAAAAATCAGAATAAAAAATATCTGGAAAGCTTAAATTCTGCCGATGGTGACAAAATAAAAAATAAATCAGGAGAACGCATAAAAAAGGGTTAAACCCCCCCCCCCCCAGGCAAAAAATACATACAAAAATGCAATAATGAACACGAAGAGCATTTCTTTTTATTTTAAATTTATCCAAAATTCATAAAGCACTTGCGCCATTTTGGAGAATTTGCACATAAAATCCCTCCGTGGATGGTGAAGGGTCAGATGTACTGGAGTGTACCTGTCCGCTGTCTGGGGGGGATCACAGCCATAGTGGGGGCCGCTGCACCTAATGTCATAGGAATAAGGACACAACAGCCCGTGCCCTGCGCCCCCGTACCCTGCACCCCCTGTGCCCTGCACCCGTGCCCTGCGCCCCCGTACCCTGCACCCCCTGCGCCCCCCGTCTCCAGTATCTTTCCTTCGGGCCTCACCCATCACTTCCCGAGCACCACACCGTCCTGCCCTGGCTACACGCCGATCACCAGGCATTGGTGCCACACTCCTAGCCCACTTACCGGCATGATTACGGTAAGGCGGAGGCAGACGATCACCGGCGAGGCTGTTCACACTTCCGCTGTCCCACCCAACGAACCTGAAGCAGGAAGTGAAAACGTTGCGATTCAGCTCGCGACCGCTAGAGGCAGCAAAGAGGCTTCTAGTGTGACAGAAGGCAGCGGTAATTCAGCTTGTGGCCACTAGGCGGCCTCAGTTGACAGTGGAGGAATGTAGGGAACAGTGAGCTGCATCCGGCCGTGACCTGCTGGACCAGGCGGGTTATTATTATATAAGATACAGACGACTATTTCTTTTATGAGACGTGAAAGCTTTAGTCCTGGTTCTCATTTACACAGTGTATTCTGCTAGATGTATATGCATAAAAAATGGTGAATACGCAGTAATAAATATTCTTCACACTTCCGTCGTATTTCTTTTTTATTTGGAGGGATACAAGTTGTAGCTGACCACTCCCCCTCCCCCCCAAAAAAAAAAGATGTATACATTTTTTACGCTTTCAACTCCAGAGCACACTTCAAATTCCCGTGTTTGCTCTGAGCTGTAAGGAGCAGGAAAGGGTTAAAAACATGCATATTGGATGTGTTATACCGCGTACCACCTCCTTCACACGTCCGATTCCACATGTACCGGAGACACAGGCTTCCGCACACATCCATGTTTTCACATGTACCGTGTGTCTGTGTGGAACACATGCCTGTCCGTCTGCTCCACACAACGATATGTCCATTTTCTGCAGACAACACGGATGTCACACAGACCGCACACTGATGTAACCAGTGTGACATAAACGTGACATGGACCGGATAAAACACTTGTCACTTTAAAAAAAAAAAAATAAAATTATGTCGCCTTCCAGATCCCATTCATTATGCTCATGAATATTCACTTCACTGACCGCAGACCCGGAAGTAACAGCAGCGCTGGAAACAGGCAAGTATACAGGTTGCTACTGTTCGTGTGCTATCCGGGTGTCATACAGAGAACACACATGGACAAACATACTAACCGTCACACACGTGTTAAATGCACGGATGTGTGAAAGAGGCCTAACACGGTGGTATTCTTTCCAATTAGAATAGAGAAAAGAAACTATGTCATATGTTTTTGTGTGACCAAATCTCAGTCAGCTGGGCCTTTATAGACACCCCTTACTCCCTAAAAAGCCGCTATAGGATGTAAATCTGACAAAATGTAGACAAACATTCCTTAACTGTGTCTTGCCCATTTTAGTCTATGGATAAGCCTCCATATACGTCTGTATAGTTTTTGTTGGAATTCAGGGGTATACATTGGGCAGTGTGTTGTGTATTATTGTAGAAGTAGCCTAATGGATGTCCCACAGAAAGGCTTTCCTCACAGTTTTTCTTTGAAAGCATAAAACAGTAAAGCTGCTTGCGCCCATGAGCCTAAGGCCAGAGTCACACTTGCGAGTGCCTCGCGCGAGTCTCTCATTGAATCACCCGGCACGGACTCACACTCTCCGAACAGGAGCATCTCAGCTGCATAGACATACATGCAACCGACCCGCTCCTGTCAGGAGAGTGAGTCCATACCAGGTGATTCAATGAGAGACTCACGCGAGGCACTCGCAAGTGTGACTCTGGCCTTAGGCCTCATACGCATGGTGGTACGGCGTCTGTTTTATACAGAGCAGTATATAAAGCTCCCATTGGAAAGCATGAGGACACTGAAGTGTATCTATAGGTCTCTAATTTCATGCAGAGCTTTGGTCTGTCAGATTCCATACGAATCTAACCTTATATTGTGACATACCCCCCACTAAACACTGAACATGGTTTCTTGCTGTAGAGGCGCCATGTGTTTGGGGGTCTGAGACTACACACATTGTGCTGATCATAACTGCAATGTTACGGAGTCTGCATTATAATAAGGGCAATCCATGCTGAAAATCCAGATCCTGCCGAGACTCCACTGGAAAGAATTTATGCTTTCTGGGAATCAGGTTTTGTAAAACCCCATTATCTACTTCATGAGAATGTTTGAGAGAGTTCTGCAAAAAAATATCACATATCACAACTGGTGATGAGCGAGCCCTGCCATGCTCGGTACTAGTGATGAGCGAGCCCTGCCATGCTCGGTACTAGTGATGAGCGAGCCCTGCCATGCTCGGTACTAGTGATGAGCGAGCCCTGCCATGCTCGGTACTAGTGATGAGCGAGCCCTGCCATGCTCGGTACTAGTGATGAGCGAGCCCTGCCATGCTCGGTACTAGTGATGAGCGAGCCCTGCCATGCTCGGTACTAGTGATGAGCGAGCCCTGCCATGCTCGGTACTAGTGATGAGCGAGCCCTGCCATGCTCGGTACTAGTGATGAGCGAGCCCTGCCATGCTCGGTACTAGTGATGAGCGAGCCCTGCCATGCTCGGTACTAGTGATGAGCGAGCCCTGCCATGCTCGGTACTAGTGATGAGCGAGCCCTGCCATGCTCGGTACTAGTGATGAGCGAGCCCTGCCATGCTCGGTACTAGTGATGAGCGAGCCCTGCCATGCTCGGTACTAGTGATGAGCGAGCCCTGCCATGCTCGGTACTAGTGATGAGCGAGCCCTGCCATGCTCGGTACTAGTGATGAGCGAGCCCTGCCATGCTCGGTACTAGTGATGAGCGAGCCCTGCCATGCTCGGTACTAGTGATGAGCGAGCCCTGCCATGCTCGGTACTAGTGATGAGCGAGCCCTGCCATGCTCGGTACTAGTGATGAGCGAGCCCTGCCATGCTCGGTACTAGTGATGAGCGAGCCCTGCCATGCTCGGTACTAGTGATGAGCGAGCCCTGCCATGCTCGGTACTAGTGATGAGCGAGCCCTGCCATGCTCGGTACTAGTGATGAGCGAGCCCTGCCATGCTCGGTACTAGTGATGAGCGAGCCCTGCCATGCTCGGTACTAGTGATGAGCGAGCCCTGCCATGCTCGGTACTAGTGATGAGCGAGCCCTGCCATGCTCGGTACTAGTGATGAGCGAGCCCTGCCATGCTCGGTACTAGTGATGAGCGAGCCCTGCCATGCTCGGTACTAGTGATGAGCGAGCCCTGCCATGCTCGGTACTAGTGATGAGCGAGCCCTGCCATGCTCGGTACTAGTGATGAGCGAGCACTGCCATGCTCGGTACTAGTGATGAGCGAGCACTGCCATGCTCGGTACTAGTGATGAGCGAGCACTGCCATGCTCGGTACTAGTGATGAGCGAGCACTGCCATGCTCGGGTGTTCGGTACTTGAAATAAGCATGTCAGATGCTCAGACGGGCGTGACTCGAGTATTGAGTATAATGGAAGTCAATGGGAAGTTCGAGCATTTTTTCCAGAAGATCTTCCTGAAAAATGCTCGTTTCCACGTCTTCCATTATACTCAGATCTAGAGTCAACCCTGTCCGAGCGCCCAACTCATTTCAAGTACAGAGCACCCGAGCATGGCAGTGCTCGCTCATCACTAGTTACAACAGATGTCATCAGGGTTATTTATATGTAAAGAGGTAAAAATGTCAAGGTCTTGTAAAAACAAGACAAGACATTTACTTGTAATTGAAAATCCTCTCCATTAGAAAGGGATTTATTTTTATTTACATTGCTTACAGAACGTTACCTAGGTTACCGATCACTTCTACTGTCTATTAGCAGTGGCCAAACATGCAGTGCTTACAAGCTGTTTCCAAAAACAGCTTGTGAGCACTCAGATATTTGCTAGGATCACTGGAGCACACTGTTATCCACCAATCCCAGCCATCCTCAGTGACCCTGCCCTCCTCAGAGGCTACAGAGGCAAAGTGGCCTTTGCTTGCAGCATTCGACTATGTGCCCACAGAACAACGTACCCGCGGATTTTGCCACAGAAAACAGGTTTGCACAAGTACAGACACTCCCCATGTTATCCTATGGGATTTGGGGAGTGTCTGGATCAATGGTGCGGTATGTGCGGCTTCGGAATATGCTGCGGATGTCCCGCAGCCGCATGTAACTGCATGTCAATTATTGATGCAGAAATATCTGCGGAATTCCCGCTCCTCCACTATGGAGATACATGCGGAATTCCCGCCCTGTATTTCCGCACTTGCCCCGCAGGTTTATTGCAACAAAAATGCTCGGAACCCGCAGCAATGGATAGCTGCAGATTCCGGGGAGCAGCTGCGGGAAACCTGCGGACGTACCTGCAGAAATATCCATGGGTACGTTGTCCCGTGGGCACATAGGGTGCGCACAGTCCAGGCTAAGGCTAACAGTGTGACTATGCCACCGGTCTGAACTGTCATTCAGAGCAGAGCAACCAGGAAGCTTGGAGGTAATGAGCTCTAGAAGAAGATAATGAGACCAACCCTTGCACACAAGTATTTATTGAAGTTTTACCCCAGTATTTATAGCCAAAACCAGGAGTGGGTAAATCATGTAGAACTGGCGCACGTGTTTCGGTTATACTTTTCCGAAGATTGTTCCACTCCTGATTTTAGCTGCAAATACATAGGAACAAAACTCACCAAATATTCAACATGTGCACATGGCCTTAAAGGGGTTTTCTGTGTTTGTCTATTATACCAATTGACCATAATCAATATTAAAATCAGTGAGGGTCACACCCAACTCTTGCACTGAGTATCTGAAATACCCTGAACTGCATGCGGCTGCTGAGTAGACTGCACAATGTTGATACGAATAGGCAGCATCCTACTCACGGGCCTGTACGTGTACCATGGCCCCATGAAACAAATGATGGTGGAACAGAGAATAGCGCCCCCATCTATCTTTTTTTTTTATGCCACTTAAGACAACTAATGCAGTTTTAATTATTTTTCAATTATTTTTCTTTATTAAAGAACAAAAAAAAAAAGTATCTCAATCACTCCATGGTTTATCATTGTTTTTCCGATCTTTGGATGTGGTCATCTTAAGGCAGGTACAATTAAATAAAATCAAAAAGACATGTTAAAAAAATAATTTTATTAGAGAATACAGAACACGTCAACCTCTTCCTGTAAAATATGATAAATGCAACAAAGTACGGCCTTATCTCAAGTCATAACGTGTGTGGCGTGTATACATCCCATCTAGAAATATCCCATATGCATTATCACATCACAACTGCATTTGGTTTTTCTATATGTGGCTTTCCTTTTAGCAGTTTATAGCTATTTTTTCGCTCCATTGACAAACGTAATTTACAAAACAAAAATTAAAAAAGGACTACCGTATTTTTCGGACTATAAGACGCACCGGACCATAACACGCACCCTGGTTTTAGAGCAGGAAAATAGGAAAATAAAATTTTAAGCAAAAAATGGGAGTCATGACACACTGTTATGGGGCGAGGGTCTGCTGCTCACACTATTATGGGGGTAATGTCCCCAAATTCTCTACTAAGGTACCCCAGCCTGGTAATGATCCTCCTGCCTTGTATATACAGTATATGTCCCTCATCCTGCTATATACCCCATCCTGGCATATGGCCCCATCCTGCTATATACGGTAACCCATTCTGGCATATGGCCCCATCCTGCTATATACCCCCATCCTGCTATATACCCCCATCCTGCTCATATACCCTCATTCTGCTCATATACCCTCATTCTGCTCATATACCCCCATCCTTCTCATAATATACCCCCATCCTGCTATACACCCCCATCCTGGTATACGGCCCGCATCCTGTGGCACATAAAAAAAAAAAAAAAATAAATGTTCATACTCGCCTTACCTCACCTCACTCCCTGCAGCATCGCTCCTCCTCCCGTCTGTTAGTGGCAGCGCCGCTAAGTGGAGCCGTCCCCGTTCCCCTGCAGCATTGCGATGTCCTCCTGTGCCAGCGGCGGCTGCGTGTGGACACGTGCGCACACAACGATGACATCATCGCTGTACGCGCCGCTAGTCTCCACTCAGCGGCCACCGCTGGCACAGGAGGACATCGCAATGCTGCAGGAGAACGGGGACGGCTCCACTCAGCGGCCGCCGGCAGCCAGGAAGATATCGCGGTGCTGCAGGGGAACGGTGACAGGTGAATATACTGATTCATTGCACCCCGCGCTGATGATGATGTGCGGGGGGCAGTGAATACAGCCACACATGATCACTCCAGGATGTAGTTGCCAGGGGTGATCATGCGGGCCGGCTGTTTATCCCTCGCCCATCATCCCGCCCACCTGTCAGCGCCTGCTTCAGCGCTGAGAGATGATGGGCGGGAGGATGGGCGTGCATATTAAATGATCGGGTCCACGTGGTCACGGCAGGCGCTGCTACAGCCTGCTCGTGCCCCCGATGACCCGCGCCACCACAGCACCCTCATTCCCGGCCCTATATTCAGGCCATAAGATGCACCCCCCACTTTCCCCCAACATTTGGGGGGAAAAAAGTGCGTCTTATGGTCCGAAAAATACGGTATTTTTATTTTATGTGAAATGTAGGGCTGTTTGTATTGATGTATAAAAGTGATATATTAGTATTTTCAAATATAGTTTTCAAATACAATAAGTTTACAATTCCATTGATTTTTTTGATGTTTTATAACATTAGTGCCCATGAAAGGCACGTTACAATGTAAGTATATTACATTTGCAAAGAATAACCGCTTTCATGAGAATTGAAAAAAAATTAAAAAATCATAACACATGGTAGACTAAATCAGCCTGTAAAGAGCGATGTTATAAAAATATATGTATATTCCAGTCAGTGCGATGGTAATTCTTCTCATTTTTCCACAGCTGCAGTGCAATAGAAGCTCAGATTGTACAAGACGCCAATCCAGAAGACGCTGCACAGCATGTACGGATCCTAAAGCTTGGGACCCGCTGGTGGCATAACAGATCCGCCACACATCACAGTGCACAGTCTTATTGCTGCAGGTAATCTATTGTCTCATCATTTATAGTAACCCAGGAAAAATAGTGGGGTCAGGACACAATCCAAATTTCTGTAACTAATATCATCAATATCACTCGTCATCTACTCTGTCTTGGAAGAACTCATCAAAATTCTGGGATTTATCCTCCTCCGTCTCCTGTAAAAACAACACAAACCACAAATTTACTTACACAAGAAAGGATTAAGAATAGCATAGATTCCCTTTTAGAATCTGTCACCAGGTTTTCACAACCTTATCTCCGAGCAGGACAATGTAGAGAAAGAGACCCTGATTCCAGTGGTGTGTCACTTACTGAGCTGCTTGATTCAATTTTGATAAAAATCACTGTTTTCTACGCTGCAGATCTACCAGTTCTCTGAATGCTGAGCAATGTATCACTCCGCCCACATCACTGACAGCTACCTGTGCACACTGTGCATAGGCAGAATGATAATTTTATCCATTTATATAGCGCTATTAATTCCACAGCGCTTTACATACATTGGCAACACTGTCCCCATTGGGGCTCACGATCTAGAGTCCCTATCTGTATGTCTTTGGAGTGTGGGAGGAAACAAGAGTACCTAGAAGAAACCCACGCAAACACGGGGAGAACATACAAACAATCCTTGCAGATGGTGTCCTTGGTGGGATTTGAACCCAGCGCTGCAAGACTGCAGTGCTAACCACTGAGCCACCGTGCCGCCTACGATGCCAAACAGTGGTGGAGGCTCGGTTATAGAGTTCATGAATATGTAGGACTACATGGCAGCAGTTTTACTAGTCCTCTAGTGAATCTCCTGCTGATAATACAGTCATTTTTTCAAAACTTCAGCATGCAGCCCAAGAAGTGACAGCTGAAATCAGGAATTTGCCAGCATATTTTTTTGCTATTTAATCTGAGAGCATCAATATGTAGGGGCAGATATCTTGATTTCAGCGATGTCACTTTCTAGGCTGCTTGTTCTTGTTTCAATATAAATCAGTGTTTTAATTATCAACAGATTATTACTAGAGGACGAGTTGTCTCGTGCCATGTAGTTCTGTATAACTTTGTCCCAACCACTGATTAGCAGCCTATGCATAATGTACACAGAGTGCTACCAATCAGTGGTGTGAGAGGGTTTTACAGAGTTCAGCAGTCAGATAACTGATAGAGAAAACAGTGATTTTGTCAAAATGACAGTAAGGAGCCCAGTCTCTACATCATGCTGCTTTCAGATTAGAAAGCAAAAACCTGGTGACAGATTCAATTTAAAAGGAAACTGTCAGCATTAATGTATATATGGAAGCAGTGACTTACTATAACTATGTAACTAGTAATCACTTACTATATAGTGATTCCATATAATGCAGTGAGGGTTGTAAGATATGCTTAGGTAGTTTAAGGAGCTGGCCATTTCTGATATGCTCTTTCTAAATATGTTAAACCTTAAAAAGGAGCACTTTATTAATACATTCTTTTTGATCTTCTGTATGGTGTTCATGGTGAAGCCTTTGCTGTTAGTTCATATATAATCCTCCAACTGTTCAAAGCACGCTGTTCTATCCATTATATAGTTGCAGATGGAAGCCACAACCGATGTCTATCTGGAATCACCAATTGAAGCCCACTGGGTTTGTACGGTTTTCCGGACTGTCCAGGACCATCCCAAGAGCAGAGCAAGCTAGCACATGTGCAGTAGGTTTCATCAAAAGGGATACTCTCATAAAGCTACCCTGTCTATGTGTCCTCTTATAGGACATACTGACATCACAGAGGGAGGGTGCCTTATATGTGCCAGAAAATAGAGTTCCATGGTAGGACCTGCTGCTACATCAGCAGACGAAGCCTGTCCATGTTACATAGTTAGCCATTCACTTGAATGTCTGCCATGTAATGCTACAGGTTGAAGGAGGCGTATGAGAGGCCAGAATTGGAGTCACTTGCTGTCTAAATTATTTTGTCTTCTCTATGCTAATTGGTGCAATGATGCTTAAAAAAAAAAAAAAAAAAAGGGAACATCGTGGATTTTGTACATTACTTATAGAAAAAATGAACATAGTTGATAACTTAAATGTAACTATTGGCAAGTACTAATGTACTGGTAGAGGTGGCGCTATAAATATATAATATATATATAAATATTTATTAATAGATAGAGACACACACACAGAGAGAGAGACACACAGAGAGAGACAGAGAGAGAGAGAGAGAGACAGAGAGAGAGAGAGAGAAAAAAAATTCCAAAATATGGAGCTCATGGATAGATCGCTCTCCTACAGCAGCTAAAGTATCAGAAATCTCCATTTTGATGAATCACATGGGAATGTTGCAGGCCTAGGCCGTGTTATGGTAGATTATTTCTATGCTTCACGGGTCCTGGGTGTAATAATGTGTGGGTGTAATAATGTGTGTGTGTGTGTGTGTGTGTGTGAGAGATGTATGTATGTATGTATGTATGTATGTATGTAGTCACTTTTTTATGATTTTATCATCATCCACACTATTCTTAACATGGACTGTGTTAATAATACTCTATTATACACAAATTAATACAGAAATCCTTTGCTTTGTTTCTCCCTCAATCCCAAACATACCCTTGGCTCTTTGAACTCCAGGTCTTCCCCATATTGGATGGAGAAATCTATATGTTGGAGGACGATGTTGATACATTCTTCATCTGATCGATCAAACGGTAAGAACCGGACGATGCTGTAGTCATCAATCTAACATATAGATAAGGAAGAATCAGAAGCCAGGTCCACACATTTCCCATCATAGATCTCACAAGTGTCTGTAGTGATTCCGCAAAGACGCCTGTTACATTCAGATTTTACTGTGGATTTCACCCTTTAACATTGAAAAGGTTACATTTGTGACAATAATCCAGCTCAACATGTAAAAATCCGTAGCTCGCCATGAGACCCATATCCACATGTATGATATTACACTGCCAGGGATCTGCAGATGAGCAAAGATAAGTTTCTACAAGAAATTCTATTAATAAAAAGTCCCAATTTACCAGTTCACAAATGGCCTTTGTCAGCTTCTTGAATTTCTCGCTTCTTAGCTTACTTGTTGAGTCTTCAATCATGGAATACATGTCTGGGTCTAGAAATCTGTCAGAGGGAAAAGCAATAAGTTGAGGTCCGAAATAATCTACACAAACCACATTAGGAGATTGTATATTAACAAGTATTCCTGATATACAGTAGTGTGTGCTCACACACTGCCTAACTTTAGCACACAGCCTTGTAGGTGATACAGCCAGAGCTTTCTCTGCAGACTTTGCTCTGTCCATGCAAGCCAGCGTTGTCCGTCACCATTGAGGTGGGTGGAAAGGGGCGCTGAGCTTCTTGGCCACAAAAGTGAGCACTAAATACCCAAATGAGTGCATTTTATTCATTCTGATCTTCTGCAGAACAAACACTGTGATAAGAACATTACAGGTACGATTTTTATAAGGCCCATATCCCCTACAAGGCTTAGTTTTTACAGTCAGTCCCTTTTAATCTTACTTTTCGATTTCCTTTTTGGCTTTCTTGCTCAATAAATCCATTTTGGTCATGATGTTGCATTGTGGTATCTCCAAAGAGACCATGGCGCTGAGGGCAGCCATGACACCGGATATAAACTGATAAAGAAATAAAAAGAACAATAGCTGTTAAAGTGTCCTAATTCTATTCTGCCCGACCTGACAACAGATGAGAGACCCAACTGAATGACGCCCAGACTATATACACTGCATCCATTCTAATAAAATCTGTGCCTTGGCAACTGAACCACCCAGAATGCACCAACGTCTCTCTGTGCCCAATATCAGAACTGGACCTGGAGGGAACTTTAAAAAAATAACCAATAAGGATACGAAAGCTGAAGTAGTCACTCCAGGGCAGGTTTTCGGATTGCTCATGGTACTACTCGAATGGAAGACATACCTTGAAAGATTCCACCATGAACTGAGAGTCAACCAAGAAAACGCCACAGACTCTGAACTCCCACTGCTGAAGCTGATCCACCAGGTACTTCATGACTGGCAGATGAGTGTACAGTTCAATCTGACCTGGAGAAATCCACACAAGACCAGTTATACCTTTGGTGCCGGCATGATCTATATGAACCCATCTTTATAAAAGCACAAAAATAAAAAGGTCGGTCATTTTGGAAAACCAAGTAAAAGAAGGCACCGAGGAAGCAAATTGTGAACCCACCCTAAAATTATTCACAGCTACAACAATGGGTGAACACAGGAGAGCCCCTCTTTAGGACATAGAAAAAATATATATATAGAGAAATAAATTCTTATATGTAAAAAAAATCTGTGCTGAACCAAGGTATATCTGTATTTATATTTTTATTTCTATTTCTACTCAGAGTGGGAATATTTATGGTTTAAAAATTACAAGAAAACAGTACATAAAACAAATACATTTGCACAATAATAAAATAAACACTGAAAAAAAAAAACTCTGAAAAGACTATAAAAAAAACAAAAAAAAAAAAAAAAAAAAACTTATAAAAATGTGGAGCCCTGGCCGGCGCCTACCATCTATTTTGAAAAAAAGAGACAAAAAGTTTTTTGTTTTTTTGGTTGGAGACGGGGTTAAAGGTTTTCCACAAATAAATCAATCAATCAAGGGACGTCCAGGAATCCCACAAGGATATACTCCTTTCTAAAACAATATGGATTAATATACTGCAGTTCCTCGAAAAAGATATACCGTATTTTTCGCTTTATAAGACGCACTTTTCCTCCAAAAAATTTGGGAGGAAAATGGGGGGTGCGTCTTATATAGCGGTACCTGGGGGGGGGTCTTGTCTGAGGCGATCGGGCGGCCAGGTGCCTGTGGCTGCATGCAAGCGGCCGAGTACCTGTGCTTACGTGCGGTGGCAGCCAGGTACCCGTGGCTGTGTGCAGGCGGCAGCCGGGTACCTGTGCTTGCGTGCAGTGGCAGTCAGGTACCCATGGCTGTGTGCGGGCGGCACCTGGGTGCGGGCGGCAGTCGGGTGCTGTGTGCGGGCGGCAGTCGGGTGCTCGCCCTCACACAGGCACCCGGCTGCTGCCCTCACATACAGCCACGGGTACCCGGCTGCCACCGCATGCAAGCACAGGTACCCGGCCATTTGCACGCAGGGTGGGCGGGCAGCTTGCTGGCTGCCACTCTGTGCGTGCGGAGCGGGCGGCTGTGCAGCAAGATACCAGTTGTCCACGGTCCCACTTTCAAATGATGGCGCCGGTGGAGCTCTTGGATGAGAGCTCCATCTGCGCACGCGCTGCTCCGGGAGTCAGCGCGTGCGCAGATGGAGCCCTTGGATGAGAGCTCCATCTGCGCATGCGTCGCTCCGGGCGCCATTACTTGAAACGGGACCGCGGACACACTGGGAAAACACCGCATCCTCTGCTCCACCACTGAGCAGTCGCCGCCGCTGCCACCACTGAACCGGGACCGCGGACACTCACTGCACCGGTCTGCTGCACGGCTCACCCGCCGCTGGTGCCGCCACCACAGACCCCATGGCTCCTGCCACCACGGCACCTGCAACCACGGACGCCGCTGCCACTGACCCGCAGTGCCTCCTGTGACCCCGCTTCACCACCACTGCTGCCCCCCTCCGGGAAGAGAACACCGGAGTATAAGACGGATCCCATTTTTCTTTTTACCTTTTTTATGTCTAAATTTGGGGTGCGTCTTATAATCCGGTGCGTCTTATAAAGCGAAAAATACGGTACCTTGGTTCAGAGCAGATTTTTTACATATAAGAATTATATATATATATATATATATATATATATATATATATATATATATATATATATATATATATATATATATATATATATATATATATATATATAATAATATTCTTTTTTTTCTAGTTTAATCCCAGGCACTAAGGGGTTTATTGCCTTAAAAATCTAGCTGCAGAACTATAGGAATATTGGGTCTTAGCGCTGACCTTTTTCCATACGGATTTTACCCATTTCTCTTTAGGACATCCCCACTATAAAGCCGGGGTCAGAGGGGTGTATGAAAAAAATCCCTAGAGTTTCATAAAGAAAGCTTGAATGATTTTGATCTATTGTGTCATCAGTGTGCGAACTGTTTTCATGCACCCTATATTCAAGAATGTACATGATCAAATAGTGCCCTAGATTAGTAATGGAAATGTACCTGTAACATATGGATGTCAGAGATGTTTTGCGTAGGATCTGTATGCGCCCTCATAGACTTGAACGGGCACCTCTCATCTGAGGCTGGGAGAGATTGGTGCATGGTGCGATTTATATAACAAGGACATTCAGTCCGTGAGAAAACAACTTATCTAACAATACAAGTCGGAATCATATAGTCATATGAACAAGCCCTAATCGAGGGTCACAATATCTGACTACAGTGTTAGAGCAGGTGAAAGCCCAAAAATCTGCCAGGAAGTGTGTCTCCTGCTTAGGGCTCTTTTCCACTTGTGTAGCGCTTCTGATGCGAGAGCATCAGAAGCGATCTGCTAATGACCCTCTGCTGCGGGTGTCAGCCAAGGGTCATGTGACTGTGATGAGATCTTGTGATTGCATCACAGGTGCGGAGAATGGGGGAGGGAGCACTTTCTCCCCATCTCCTCCGCTGTCTGTCTCTGCGTACACCGCACTGTAGTCACATAACGTGCGAGTGCAGTGCGAGGTTTCACACGCTCCCATAGGCTTGCATGGGGGTGCGTGAGCCGAGACTCGCTGCAAAACGCATCAAGCTGTGGTTGCACCGAGAGCACTATTCGTGTGGAGAAATAACAGGAAAGAGGACACTGCCTCATTGATTAACACTGGTGCGAGTGCGATCCGATGTTTTATCGGATTGCATTCGCACATGAAAATCGCAGGTGGACAAGAGCCCTAATGGGAAGTGGAGATATTGAGAAAGCATTACAATTAATCTATTTATCTAGCTGCTGCAGTAACAAAATGTTACCCTGAAGATACAAAGACTCTTCAATTACCTGGGCAGTCAAACAGTATGTAGTCATCTTCAGTGTGCCCCAAGCAGCTCTCCAGCCAGTCAAAGTTATTAGCAAAATACTCCATGCAGTATACTAGCCCTCCATTAGGACCAAATCGAAGGGATCCGTCTTCCATTACATCATCTACTTCAATCAGCTCCCGGATATCTAAGATGAATTCAAAGAAAAAGTCATTAGGAACATAAGAAATCGTCCATAGTATCATGAGATTTGCAATAAAGAACATTGCTCTTAATCAGAAATAATGGTTTTCTAGTACCATGGATGTGATAATTGGAAATAACATGCTGGTCACAATATTCTTTATATATAGAAATTATTCTAGAGCTTTTCAGAAGAGAAGATATTCTAGACAAAGTAGTGATCATGTGACAGATATTCTTCTAGACTTCTGCTCAGTAAGGCACTATTCTGTCATTTCTATAGACAATAATTGTTATTACCCATTCTAACAGACACATACCTGCTGCAACAGATTCGTTTTGCAACTGATCCCAAAGACTATAATGAAATCTTTTCCAATTTTGTGGGGGGGGGGGGGGTTCTTTATAAGAGTATTGCTGCAAACTGCATAGTCTTGCTGTTGAAGTATTGGAAAGCCCAATGTCAGCAGAGCCTCATCCTACTGAAGGGCACTAATCAGACTAAATCTAGGGTGAACTTACTAGAAACTACAAATTCCAGTCATCGATACAACAAAAGAATAGAAGGTATTCTGAGAGTGTGGTGCGCTAATTAAAGGGCCTGTCTGGGCACATAATATTGAAGATATATCCTTAATA
This sequence comes from Anomaloglossus baeobatrachus, assembly GCF_048569485.1. Lineage (NCBI taxonomy): Eukaryota > Metazoa > Chordata > Amphibia > Anura > Aromobatidae > Anomaloglossus > Anomaloglossus baeobatrachus. Next base: position 749,241,768 of record NC_134353.1, read on the forward strand.
TAGGTTATTAGGTCAGTGGGGCTCTGGCACTAGTCAGCTTTTATTAGCCCTGAGGTTTGCCAGTGTCAGACCTCACAATCTGATAATGATGACCTATCTCAAGTATATTACATGCCCAGACAGCCCCTTTAAAGGGAACCTGTCAGGTGCAATATGCACCCAGAACCACGAGCAGTACCGGGTGCATATTGCTAATCCCTGCCTAACCGTCCCTATACACTAGCATAGATAAAGAGATCTTTAGAAGAAGGGAATTTTGTTTACTTACCGTAAATTCCTTTTCTTCTAGCTCCAATTGGGAGACCCAGACAATTGGGTGTATAGGCTATGCCTCCGGAGGCCGCACAAAGTATTACACTAAAAGTGTAAAGCCCCTCCCCTTCTGCCTATACACCCCCCGTGCTCCCACGGGCTCCTCAGTTTTGGTGCAAAAGCAAGAAGGAGGAAAAGAATTATAAACTGGTTTAAAGTAAATTCAATCCGAAGGAATATCAGAGAACTGAAACCATTTAACATGAACAACATGTGTACACAAAAAAACAGGGGCGGGTGCTGGGTCTCCCAATTGGAGCTAGAAGAAAAGGAATTTACGGTAAGTAAACAAAATTCCCTTCTTCTTTGTCGCTCCATTGGGAGACCCAGACAATTGGGACGTCCAAAAGCAGTCCCTGGGTGGGTAAAATAATACCTCGTAATAGAGCCGTAAAACGGCCCCTTCCTACAGGTGGGCAACCGCCGCCTGAAGGACTCGTCTACCTAGGCTGGCATCCGCCGACGCATAGGTATGCACCTGATAGTGTTTCGTGAAAGTGTGCAGGCTCGACCAGGTAGCTGCCTGACACACCTGCTGAGCCGTAGCCTGGTGCCTCAAAGCCCAGGACGCGCCCACGGCTCTGGTAGAATGGGCCTTCAGCCCTGAGGGAACCGGAAGCCCAGCAGAACGGTAAGCTTCGAGAATTGGTTCCTTGATCCACCGAGCCAGGGTTGATTTGGAAGCCTGCGACCCCTTACGCTGGCCAGCGACAAGGACAAAGAGTGCATCCGAGCGGCGCCGTCCGAGAAATGTAGAGCCTGAGTGCTCTCACCAGATCTAACAAGTGCAAATCCTTTTCACATTGGTGAACCGGATGAGGACAAAAAGAAGGTAAGGATATATCCTGATTGAGATGAAAGGGGGATACCACTTTAGGGAGAAATTCCGGAACCGGACGCAGAACCACCTTGTCCTGGTGAAACACCAGGAAAGGGGCTTTGCATGACAGCGCTGCTAGCTCAGACACTCTCCGAAGTGAAGTGACTGCTACTAGAAAAACCACTTTCTGCGAAAGGCGTGAGAGAAATATCTCTCATTGGCTCGAATGGTGGTTTCTGAAGAACCATCAGCACCCTGTTCAGATCCCAGGGTTCTAACGGCCGCTTGTAAGGAGGAACGATGTGACAAACCCCCTGCAGGAACGTGCGTACCTGTGGAAGTCTGGCTAGGTGCTTCTGGAAAAACACAGAGAGCGCTGAGACTTGTCCCTTAAGGGAGCCGAGCGACAAACCCTTTTCCAGTCCAGATTGAAGGAAGGACAGAAAAGTGGGCAAGGCAAAAGGCCAGGGAGAAAAACCCTGAGCAGAGCACCATGACAGGAAAATTTTCCACGTCCTGTGGTAGATCTTGGCGGACGTTGGTTTCCTAGCTTGTCTCATAGTGGCAATGACGTCTTGAGATAACCCTGAAGACGCTAGGATCCAGGACTCAATGGCCACACAGTCAGGTTGAGGGCCGCAGAATTCAGATGGAAAAACGGCCCTTGAGATAGCAAGTCTGGTCGGTCTGGTAGTGCCCACGGTTGGCCGACCGTGAGATGCCACAGATCCGAGTACCACGACCGCCTCGGCCAGTCTGGAGCGACGAGGATGACGCGGTGGCAGTCGGCCCTGATCTTGCGTAACACTCTGGGCAACAGTGCCAGAGGAGGAAATACATAAGGGAGCTGAAACTGCGACCAATCCTGAACTAAGGCGTCTGCCGCCAGAGCTCTGGGATCTTGAGACCGTGCCATGAACGCCGGTACCTTGTTGTTGTGCCGGGACGCCATGAGGTCGACGTCCGGCACCCCCCAGCGGCAACAGATCTCCTGAAACACGTCCGGGTGAAGGGACCATTCCCCTGCGTCCATGCCCTGGCGACTGAGATAATCTGCTTCCCAGTTTTCCACGCCTGGAATGTGAACTGCGGAGATGGTGGAGGCCGTGGCTTCCACCCACATCAAAATCCGCCGGACTTCCTGGAAGGCTTGCCGACTGCGTGTGCCGCCTTGGTGGTTGATGTATGCCACCGCTGTGGAATTGTCCGACTGAATTCGGATCTGCTTGCCTTCCAGCCACTGCTGGAACGCTTTCAGGGCAAGATACACTGCCCGTATTTCCAGAACATTGATCTGAAGCGAGGACTCTTGCTGGGTCCACGTACCCGGAGCCCTGTGGTGGAGAAAAACCGCTCCCAACCCTGACAGACTCGCGTCCGTCGTGACCACCTCCCAGGATGGGGGTAGGAAGGATTTCCCCTTCGATAATGAAGTGGGAAGAAGCCACCACCGAAGGGAAGCTTTGGTCGCCTGAGAGAGGGAGACGTTCCTGTCGAGGGACGTCGGCTTCCTGTCCCATTTGCGTAGGATGTCCCATTGAAGAGGACGCAGGTGAAACTGCGCGAAAGGAACTGCCTCCATTGCTGCCACCATCTTCCCCAGGAAGTGCATGAGGCGCCTCAAGGGGTGTGACTGGCCTTGAAGGAGAGATTGTACCCCTTTCTGTAGTGACCGCTGCTTGATCAGCGGAAGCTTCACTATCGCTGAGAGGGTATGAAACTCCATGCCAAGGTATGTCAGCGATTGGGCCGGTGTCAGATTTGACTTTGGAAAATTGATGATCCACCCGAAACTCTGGAGAGTCTCCAGGGTAGCGTCGAGGCTGTGTTGGCATGCCTCTAGAGAGGGTGCCTTGATCAACAGATCGTCCAAGTACGGGATCACCGAGTGACCCTGAGAGTGGAGGACCGCTACTACAGTAGCCATAACCTTGGTGAAAACCCGTGAAGCTGTTGCCAGGCCGAACGGCAGTGCCACGAACTGCAGGTGTTCGTTTTCTATGGCGAAGCGCAAGAAGCGCTGGTGCTCTGGAGCAATCGGTACGTGGAGATAAGCATCTTTGATATCGATCGATGCAAGGAAATCTCCTTGGGACATTGAGGCGATGACGGAGCGGAGGGATTCCATCCGGAACCGCCTGGTCTTTACGTGTTTGTTGAGAAGTTTCAGGTCCAGGACAGGACGGAAAGACCCGTCCTTCTTTGGGACCACAAACAAGTTGGAGTAAAAACCGTGGCCCTGTTGCTGAAGAGGAACAGGGACCACCACTCCTTCTGCCTTCAGAGTGCCCAGCGCCTGCAGAAGAGCCTCGGCTCGCTCGGGAGGCGGGGATGACCTGAAGAATCGAGTCGGGGGACGAGAGGTGAACTCTATCTTGTAACCGTGAGACAGAATGTCTCTCCCCCAACGGTCTTTTACCCGTGGCAGCCAGGTGTCGCAAAAGCGGGAGAGCCTGCCACCGACCGAGGATGCGGAGTGAGGAGGCCGAAAGTCATGAGGAAGCCGCTTTGGTAGCGGCACCTCCGGTGGTCTTTTTAGGACGTGACTTAGACCGCCATGAATCGGAGTTCCTCTGATCCTTCTGAGGCCTTTTGGACGAGGAGAATTGGGACCTGCCCGCGCCCCAAAAGGACCGAAACCTCGACTGCCCCCTCCTCTGTTGGGGTATATTCGGTTTGGGCTGGGGTAAGGATGTATCCTTTCCCTTGGATTGTTTGATGATTTCATCCAAACGCTCGCCAAACAATCGGTCGCCAGAAATTGGCAAACTGGTTAAGCGCTTTTTGGAAGCAGAATCTGCCTTCCATTCCCGTAGCCACAAGGCCCTGCGGAGTACCACCGAATTGGCGGCTGCAACCGCCGTACGGCTCGCAGAGTCCAGGACCGCGTTAATAGCGTAAGACGCAAATGCCGACGTCTGAGTGGTTATGGACGCCACCTGTGGCGCGGACGTGCGTGTGGCTGCGTCAATTTGCGCTTGACCTGCTGAGATAGCTTGTAGCGCCCATACGGCTGCGAATGCTGGGGCAAAAGAAGCGCCGATAGCTTCATAGATGGATTTCAACCAGAGCTCCATCTGCCTGTCAGTGGCATCTTTGAGTGAAGCCCCATCTTCCACTGCAACTATGGATCTAGCCGCCAGTCTGGAGATTGGAGGATCCACTTTGGGACACTGAGCCCAACTTTTGACCACGTCAGGGGGAAAGGGATAACGTGTATCCTTAAGGCGCTTAGAAAAACGCTTATCTGGACAAGCATGGTGATTCTGGACTGCCTCTCTGAAATCAGAGTGGTCCAGAAACATACTCTGTGTACGCTTGGGAAACCTGAAACGGAATTTCTCCTGCTGAGAAGCTGACTCCTCCACCGGAGGAGCTGAGGGAGAAATATCCAACATACGATTGATGGACGCAATAAGGTCGTTCACTATGGCGTCCCCGTCCGGAGTATCAAGATTGAGAGCGGCCTCAGGATCAGAATCCTGATCAGCTGTCTCCGCATCATCAACCAGAGATTCCCCCCTCTGAGACCCTGCACAATATGATGATGTCGAGGGAAATTCTAAGCGAGCTCACTTAGTCGGTCTGGGGCTGGGGTCTGTGTCAGAACCCTCAGCCTGGGACCCATGAGATACCCCGTGAGGACATTGTTGGTCCAACTGAGGTGGGCCAGGGAACAAAGATTCAACAGAGTCCCTGTGCTGAGATACCGGCCTGGACTGCAAGGCTTCTAGTATCTTAGCCATAGTCTCAGAGAGTTTTGCAAACTCCGTCCCCGTCACCTGAACAGTGTCAGCAGGTGGCTCCCCCTGGGCCCCTCTTAGCAGAGGCTCTGGCTGAGTAAGTGCCACAGGGGCCGAACAGTGCACACAATGAGGGTCAGTGGAACCTGCCGGTAGCGGGGTCGTACATGCGGCGCAGGCAGCATAATAAGCCTGTGTTTTGGCACCCCTGCCTTTCGTGGGCGCCATGCTATTATCTTCCCTGAGCAACACAATAGGGTATATAGCCAGAAATCAACTGTGCACTATACAGTGTAAAATATGTATACCATAAACATATAATGTTACACTACTGCACAATGGGGCTAGCACCACAGGTGCTGCTTACCACCCGCTTAAAGCGGTTGTGAGGCCACCAGAGTCCCTGCCTGGGTCTCCCAGACTTTGTCCCCCTCTGCAGCGTCCGAGGAGCTGACAGGAATGGCTGCCGGCGTCCTGAGGAGAGGAGGGAGCCGTGGGCGTGACCCAGAAAGTGCGGGAACTGGTGCCCGCACTGTGCACAGTGAGGGGGGTGGAGTATGCAAAGCATGCTCCAGCCCTCAGTGCTGCTCGTTCTGTGCAGCGTCCCGCCCTTCCCCTGCCTGTCAGGGCTGGGGGTGGGAGGAAAAGAAACTAGGCCGCAAAAAGCTGGGGACTCTAGTAATAAACGCGGCCGCCGTAAAAGCGCGGCCGGCGCTAAAGTCCCCGGCGCACTACAAGTCCCAGCCGCGCCGCAGTGTTTCCATGGCAGCGGCGGTCAGTGCGGCAGTCCCTATACATAAACACACTCAGCAACGCTGAGTGTGTAATGGCACATATTAACCCGGTCAGCGCCGCGGTCCCCGGTGCACTAGCACACCCAGCAATGCTGGAGTGTTGCTGTGCGCGGTCCCCACAGGGATACAGAGTACCTCCAAGTAGCAGGGCCATGTCCCTGAACGATACCCGGCTCCTATCCAGCAGGCTCCACAGGAGTTGTGGATGAAGCACGGTCTCAGTGCCTGGAGACCGATAGGATCCCACTTCACCCAGAGCCCTAAGGGGGATGGGGAAGGAAAACAGCATGTGGGCTCCAGCCTCCGTACCCGCAATGGATACCTCAACCTTAACAACACCGCCGACAAGAGTGGGGTGAGAAGGGAGCATGCTGGGGGCCCTATATGGGCCCACTTTTCTTCCATCCGATATAGTCAGCAGCTGCTGCTGACCAATCTGTGGAGCTGTGCGTGCATGTCTGCCTCCTTCGCACAAAGCAAAAAACTGAGGAGCCCGTGGGAGCACGGGGGTGTATAGGCAGAAGGGGAGGGGCTTTACACTTTTAGTGTAATACTTTGTGCAGCCTCCGGAGGCATAGCCTATACACCCAATTGTCTGGGTCTCCCAATGGAGCGACAAAGAAAAACTATTTCCTAAGATAGAATCATAGAATAGTAGAGTTGGAATGGACCTCCTGAGTCATCTAGTCCAACCCCCTGCTCAAAGCAGGATTCTCTAAGATATGCTAATGAGCGCAGGGACTAGTCACAAGGGCGTTATTTCCTGCGCTCATTCTGCCCTCTTAGCATATTAGCACTCCCACAGAGGCGTGCTAACAGGCTATTCAATACCCACTGCCCAGCGTCAGCAGCGGTGACATGCGTACCTGTGTCTGTTGTCACCGGCTTAGAACGCTGGATTTAGGGTCAATGCGCATGATCAGAAGTCCCAGCACTTCCGGTCATGCGCACTAGACCTTTCTGAAGCTGGAACGTGTACACCCGGCTTCATAGTGCACATGACTGGAAGTACCTGGCATTCTGATCATGCGCACTGACCTAAGCTCAGCATTCTGAAGAGGCGACAATGGACACAGATACGTGTCGGCACTGATGACGCTGGGCAATTGGCATTGAATAGGCATGTTAGCATGGTAGCACACCCACAGGGGCGAACTAAGAGGGAAGAACAAGATCAGGAACGAACGCCCTTGCGACTAGTCCATGCGCTCATTATCATATCGTAAAGGATCTTTAGAAATGCTTTTTCTAAAGATCTCTTTATGTATGCTTCTAGATGTAGGGATTAGCAATATGCACTCAAAACTGCTCGTGGTTCTGGGTGCATATTGGACCTGACAGGTTCCCTTTAAGGTATGGTCAGTCAAAATCAATCAGAATGAAAAATAAATTAAAAAGTCCAACGTGGCAGATCACCACTCTTCTGCAGTCTATCTTCAGTGAACATCTGTCATGGTCTAAACTGGTCTTTTCAGCTGACTAAAGCGGGCTTTACACGCTACAATATATCAAACGACATGTCGTAGGGGTCACGTCGTTAGTGACGCACATCCGGCATCGATTGACATATCGTAGCGTGTGACAGCTACGAGCGACTGTGAACGAGCAAAAATACTCACCTTATCGTTGCTCGTTGACACGTCGCGTATTTTCTAAAAATCGAACGTCCGGTTGTTCATTGTTCCCGAGGCAGCACACATCGCTCCGTGTGACACCCCGGGAACAATGAACACAGCTTACCTGCGTCCCATCGGCAATGCGGAAGGAAGGAGGTGGGCGGGATGTTTACGTCCTGCTCATCTCCGCCCCTCCGCTTCTATTGGCCGGCCGCTGTGTGACGTCGCTATGACGCCGAACGTCCCTCCCCCTTCAGGAAGAGTATGTTCGCCGCCCACAGCGAGGTCGTTCGGGAGGTAAGTGCGTGTGACGGGGGTTTACGACTTTGTGCGACACGAGCAACAAATTGCCCGTGCCGCACAAACGATAGGGGCGGGTGCGATCGCACGACAAATTGATACGTGTACAGCAAGCTTAAGACTGGGTGCCCATTCTGCATTTTTTTTCTTGAAGATTTTAATCAATACTGCAAGGAAAAACGCATCCTAGCAAATTCTATGACAATCCTGACTTGCTGTGCACATGATTAATTTTTTCCTTGCAGATTTTGGTGCAGAAAAAAGAAGCAGCATGTCAATTTTTTCTGCATCTGATATAATCCACTGCAATGCTCGATCACTACCGTAGATTACAGGGCTGTGGAGTCGGTAAGCCAAACCTTCGACTCCGACTCCTCAATTTCTCTTGCACCGACTCCGACTCCGACTCCTACATATATTGCTTATAGTTAGGTGAAAAATGTATTGTAGTACATGAACATGTGTATGTGAACATCAGACATTTAATAATTTTTATGATATAATAATCAAGATATTTGGATAGAACATAAAATATATTTATTGGATACAACTTTAGAACACAAACTGTAATAAATTGTAAATATGTAATAAATATGTAATCTACTGTATATTACATAGTGTATCTTGTGTGTGTATTTATCTTGTGTGTATATTATATATATATATATATATATATATATATATATATATATATATATATATATATATAGTATTACATATTTACAATTTATTAGTTTTTTGTGTTCTAGAGTTGTATTCTAATAAGTATATTTTATGTTCTATCCAAATATCTTGATTACTGTATCATAAAAATAATTATATGTCTGATGTTCACATTGTACTACAATAAATTTTTCACTTAAATATAAGTTATATATAGTAGTATATTATACTAAATGTTATTATTTAGTAAAATATTCAGCACATTCTGCATTGCACTACTGTCCCCAATTTATTATATATTTTAGGAGTCGGAGTCGGTGCATTTTATACCGACTCCACCAAAATGAGCTCCGACTCCGCAGCCTGGTAGATTACGGTATATCTGTCAGTGCTGCACTAGCAGCACTGACACTTAACCTCACATACAGTCGATCTGTAGCTCAGTAACCCGGGGTCGTCATGGTGACTACCCAGGGTTGCTATGGCAGCGATTGGGTCTTTGTGATCATATTGCAGGTACCCAATCGCCAGGGAGAGGTAAGGGATTCCTCTCAATGCCTACTGAATGCTGCGATCAAGACTGGAGCGCAGCATTTAAGGGGTTAAACTCCTGGGAGCAGCGCGGGTACTGCTCCTGGCAATGAAAGCCGAGTCTCAGCTGTGACATCAGCCAGAGATCAGGTGGCGATCGTGGGGGTACTGTGATTACTATGATGTGAAATATGCATGAAAAAAAAAAAAAAATGAGAAAAACACGATTAAAAACCTTGCATTTTTCCTGCCAAGACATGCAGCTTTGTGTGCAGAAAATCTGCACATAAGTTTGCCACATGGGCACATACCCTAAATGCTCTATTATTTAGGCCCATTCTACTTGGCCATAGTGATCATTTTTCCTTTATGTAGGCAATATACATATTTTTGGACACAACCTACCTGCCATGACGGGATAATCAAAATATTCAGCAGCAGGATCCAGATTTACCACCTGCACGGACCTGTTGAGAGCCTCGCAGTGCTGGACCATGGTAGAACAGTACGTGCTCTGCAGAAAGACAGGAAAGATTAGTGTAACGGCATGGGGAAAAGAGGCTCTGCAGCCTGTGGCCTCCCGCTGGAGAACCAGAACTCCCAGCATGTCCTGACATAACATCCATCACTACCAATGGCTTATATACAGTGTAGTGTTATATCAGCATTGTACATGGGCTTTTCTGACATTTTCAACACCTCTGCTTGCTTTGCCAGTTATAAGGAGAGCTGTGTCCGGGGTTTTGCCGCAGATCGGCCCATCTTCTGACCTAATCGGCGCTGGCTGTAGCGTCTACCCCTCACCTGCACTGACACACTGTAGCAAACCTTCAGGACAGGAGAGATCTGTGTGCTGATAACTCCCTCAGCTTATATATGAGGCCTATCATGGACACACTGTAACAAACTCCCAGCTCGGAAAACTATTATGTCTGTTTAGGATTTCAGCCTCTAGATATAAATCAAGATTGTTTCCATTCAAAGCCAGCAAGCACAGATAGGACAAGCCCATTGTAATATGCGGGATGAAGCGCTATTGAGGTAATGTCCTCCTGTGATGAGTATGTGCAGTGTATGGTCAGGGTCTCCATACTAGCGGTCCCCCTCGGCCCCTCCTGCCGGCCCCGCTCACCTTCCCACTGCCCGCCGGCCCCATCACGAGCTGCGCATAGCGAGGCATGCTCTCTGCAGCGGACGCCGGACCGGCATGAACTGCGGCGGCAGCGATTGTTTACACGAGGATTACTTCCGGGTCAGTACGGAAGCCGCAACAGTTCAATCCGCGAATGTAAACGGAAATAAAAACAGCTGTGCTGCTAATGTTTGCGCATGCGCTGTCGTTATTGACTTATCTCCAAGAGCATCCAAGGAGGAGACAGATGTGAATCCCTCAGTGCGCGCGTCACCATGGAGACCGGGCATGTTCCTAGAAGGCTGGGAGCTGGGAAAGGAGTCTAGAGAAGATGGAGGGACCCACAGCCTGCAAGACCCCTAACGGTGAGGGCAAGGAGTCACCCGAGCAGGACACTGGAAGGTCAGTGAGTATACAGTCTGTACTTATACGGTATATTATATTGTTATACTGTATGATATATACTATATAGTTATACTGGATATAATTATATTGTTATTTTATATGTTATATATTATATTCTTATACTATATATTATATTATATTCTTATACTGTATATTATATACTATGCATTGCTATACTATATTCTTATATATTATATTATTATACTACCCGTGTTTCCCCGAAAATAAAACGGTCTTATATTATTTTTTTCTCCGAAAGATGCTGTATGGCAGGGGTGGGGACCTTGTTACTGCCGGGGGCCATTTGTGAATTTCTACCAAACTTTGGGGGCCGCACAAAATGATCAATGTGAAAACTACCCTACTATATTTGATCCAGCAATGAACTCACCCCTATTGTGGTGGCAGGAGCTGCTTCTCTTTGGTGCGGCGGTTAATTTCTGTGATATTGATCATGTAACTTTGCTTCTCACAACTGCTTTTCCAGGTTTGTCTCTGTCTGGAGCAAAGGCAACTCTTTGTGATAATAAGATTGGTAAATCATATATATCACATAACAGATGATGGGACTGCAGTATATACATCACAAAGGAGATGCTGGGACTTTTGATATATATGTATATGTCCCAGTGTCTCCTGTGATGTATATGCCCCCAGCCCCTCATGTGATGTATATATCACAGGAGGGGCTGGGGCATACACATCACTGGAGACGCTGAGGGCATACACATCAGACGAGACGCTGGGGGCATACACATCACTGGAGACGCTGAGGGCATATACATCACACGAGACGCTGGGGGCATACACATCACAGGAGATGCTGAGAGCATACACATCACAGGAGATGCTGAGGGCATACACATCACAGGAGATGCTGAGGGCATACACATCACAGGAGATGCTGAGGGCATACACATCACAGGAGATGCTGAGAGCATACACATCACAGGAGACGCTGATGGCATACACATTAGAGGAGACGCTGGGGGCATACACATCACAGGAGACGCTGGGGGCATACACATCACAGGAGATGCTGAGGGCATACACATCACAGGAGACGCTGATGGCATACACATTAGAGGAGACGCTGGGGGCATACACATCACAGGAGACGCTGGGGGCATACACATCACAGGAGATGCTAGGGGCATACACATCACAGGAGATGCTGGGGGGCATACACATCACAGGAGGGGCTGGGGCATATACTATACATCACTGGAGGGGTTGGGGCACAGACATCACCAGAAGGCATGTATACGGCTGAGAGGCACAGACAGCACTTGGGGGGGCACAAATATCACTGGGTAGCAGGCATCACTATGGGGGCACTGACAGCACTGAGAGAGCATAGACATCACTGGTCGGCACGGACAGCACTGGAGGAGCACAGGCATCATTAGGCGGCACAGAAATCACTGCGGGGCATGAACAGCACTGGGGGGGCAAGAATATCATGAGGGGAGCACGGACAGCACTAGGGGGGCACAGGGGAAAACGGATAACACTTGTGGAGCACACACATCACTAGAGGAGCACAGACATCACTAGGAGGAAACTGGGGAGCATGGACAGCACTTCCGGAGCACAGACATCCCTAGGAGGGCACAGACAGCACAGGGGAACATGGACATCACTGGGGGGGCACAGGACTGGGGGTAGAGCACAGCACTGGAGAGTAGCACACAGCACTAGAGGGGGCACACAGCAATATGGGTAGCACACAGCTCAGTGGGACACACACACAGCACTAGGTGAGGGGGCACACAGCACTATGGGTGGCACAGAGCACAAGAGGGCACGCACACAGCACTGGGGGAGAGGGCACACAGCACCATAAGTGGCACAGGGGGGCACACACACAGCACTGGGGGAGGGGGCACAACGTACTGTGGGTGGCACACAGCACAGGGGGCACACAGCACTGGAGGGCAGACACACAGCGTCAGAGGCCGTGAAGCTCCTGCTGCTCGTCTTCTGTGTTCTGTGGAACTGGAGCATAGAGCGCTAACTCCGCCCACAAAGTAAGTCCTGAGCACACTGGCATTTGTACGCTCGTAACTCACGCGAGCTTCACCGATACGGCCTGCTGCTCTCAGGACAGGAGCGTCTCAGCTGCATAGAAATACATGCAACTGACCCGCTCCTGTCAGGAAAGTGTGCGACCATGCCGGGTGATGCAATGCGAGTCACTCACAAGTGACTCCGGAATGCGCGTCCTCGCAGGACGGGAATTTAAAGCGCCGGCAAGACGCGGTAGCTGGCCCAAGCACTGCGGCCCCTGGATTCTGTCCAGGGGCCGCAGAAAACTTCATTGTGGGCCGCATACAACCCGCGACCCGGAGGTTCCCCACCCCTGCTCTAGGGCTTATTTTCAGGGGATGTCTTAAATTTTTCCATGAACAACAATCCACATTCACTCTTGAACAAAAAAAATCCATATTTTTTTAAAACTAATCATGTCATCACATTCTGGAACATCAACATTATGTGTTACTCCTATTACTGGTTCAAATGCACATTTCTTTGTCGCTCCATTGGGAGACCCAGACAATTGGGAGACCCAGACAATTGGGGTGTATAGCTTCTGCCTCCGGAGGCCACACAAAGTATTACACTTAAAAGTGTAAAGCCCCTCCCCTTCTGCCTATACACCCCCCCGTGCATCACGGGCTCCTCAGTTTTTATGCTTTGTGCGAAGGAGGCACACATGCACGCATAGCTCCACAATTTAGTCAGCAGCAGCTGCTGACTATATCGGATGGAAGAAAAGAGGGCCCATAACAGGGCCCCCAGCATGCTCCCTTCTCACCCCACTCTGGTCGGCGGTGCTGTTAAGGTTGAGGTACCCATTGCGGGTACATAGGCAGGAGCCACATGCTGTTTTCCTTCCCCATCCCTTAAGGGCTCTGGGTGAAGTGGGATCCTAATCGGTCTCCAGGCACTGGGACCTTGCTCCCTCCGCAGCCCCTGGGGAATCTGCTGGACAGGAGCCGGGTATCGTCAGGGACAAGGCCCTGCTACTGTGAGGTACTCTGTGTCCCCTTGGGGACGGCGCATGGAGCGCCTGTGTTATACACGCTGCAGCACTGCTGGGTGTGTTGGTGCGCCGGGACTACCGCGCTGGCCGCGCTTGTTTGCCGGCCACGCTTATAACTTTAGTCCCCGGCTTCTGCGGCCTAGTACCACATACTCCCGCCCCCCGGCCTGCCAGTCAGGGGAAGTGCGGGACGCTGCACTGGACGTCAGCGCTGAGGGCTGGAGCATACTTTGTATCCTCCTCCCCCCTCACTGAGCACAGTGGGGCACCAGATTCCCGCACTTTCTAGGGCACGCCCACGGCCTCCTCCTCCTCACAGAACGCTGGCAGCCATTCCTGTCAGCACTTCTGAAGCTGGAGAGGAGAGACAACACGGCTCTGGGAGGCCCAGGCAGGGAATCTGGTGGTCACACAACCGCTTTGGGCGGTCGGTAAGCCGCACCTGTTACTAGGTGCTGGCCCCCCTGGGTGCCGAAGTGTATATATATATATGCTTATATGCTATACATATACTCTGTACGGTCGCACTGTTGGTTTTTGGCTATATACCCTCCCGGATTGTACTCTGAGGAGACAACAGCATGTCGTCCGCAAAAAGCAAGGGTGCCAAAGCACAGGCTTACTTTGCAACCTGTACCTCATGTGCGGCTATGCTACCGGCAGGTTCCACCTACCCTCATTGTGTACAATGCTCGGCCCCTGCGGCACTTGCTCAGCCGGAGCCTCTGCCACTGGTGGACCAGGTGGAACCACCTGCTACCACTGTCCAGGTGACAGGGACGGAGTTTGCAGTATTCGCTGACAAACTTTCTGAGTCTATGGATAAATGGTCTGCTAAGATACTGGAAGCCTTGCAGTCCAGACCGGTAACACAGGCCCCGGGCACTGTGGAATCATTGACCCCAGGCCCCCCTCGGTTGGAGCAGCAAAGTGCTCCTGGGGTGACTCATAGGTCCCAAGGTGAGGTCTCTGACACGGACCGCAGTCCCAGACCGCCTAAGCGGGCTCGCTGGGAGCTTCCCTCGACCTCATCACACTGCTCAGGGTCTCAGCAGGAGGACTCTCTAGAGGATGAAGCGGAGGTGGCAGATCAGGATTCTGATCCTGAGGTCGCTCTCAACCTAGATACACCTGAAGGAGACGCCATAGTGAATGACCTTATAGCGTCCATCAATCAGGTGTTGGATCTTTCTCCCCCAGCTCCTCCAATTGAGGAGTCAGCTTCTCAGCAGGAGAAATTCCGTTTTAGGTTTCCCAAACGTACAATGAGTACGTTTCTGGATCACTCCGACTTCAGAGAGGCAGTACAGAAACACCGAGCTTGTCCAGATAAGCGCTTTTCTAAGCGCCTTAAGGACACACGTTATCCCTTCCCCCCTGACGTTGTCAAGGGTTGGGCTCAGTGTCCCAAGGTGGATCCTCCAGTCTCCAGACTGGCGGCCAGATCCATAGTTGCAGTGGAAGATGGGGCTTCACTCAAAGATGCCACTGACAGACAGATGGAACTCTGGCTGAAATCCATCTATGAAGCTATCGGCGCGTCCTTTGCTCCGGCATTCGCAGCCGTATGGGCACTCCAAGCTATCTCAGCTTGTCACTCGCAGATTAATGCAGTCACACGTGCCTCTGCCCCGCAAGTGGTGTCCTTAACCTCTCAGGCGTCGGCATTTGCGTCCTACGCCATTAATGCTGTCCTGGACTCTGCGAGCCGTACGGCGGTAGCATCCGCCAATTCGGTGGCAGTCCGCAGGGCCTTGTGGCTACGTGAATGGAAGGCAGACTCTGCTTCCAAAAAGTTCTTAACCGGTTTGCCACTTTCTGGCGACCGCCTGTTTGGTGAGCGATTGGATGAAATCATTAAACAATCCAAGGGAAAGGACGCATCCTTACCCCAGTCCAAACCAAACAGACCTCAACAACGGAAGGTACAATCGAGGTTTCGGTCCTTTCGACCCGCGGGCAGGTCTCAATTCTCCTCGTCCAACAGGCCACAGAAGGGTCAGAGGGACTCCGATTCATGGCGGTCTAAGTCACGTCCTAAAAAGACCGCCGGAGGAACCGCTCCCAAAGCGGCCTCCTCATGACTTTCGGCCTCTTCAAACCGCATCCTCGGTCGGTGGCAGGCTTTCCCGCTTTTGCGACGCCTGGCTGCCACAGGTACAAGACCGTTGGGTGAGAGACATTCTGTCTCACGGTTACAGGATAGAGTTCAGCTCTCGTCCTTCGACTCGTTTCTTCAGAACATCTCCGCCCCCGAGCGAGCCGATGCTCTTCTTCAGGCGGTGAGCACTCTGAAGACAGAAGGAGTGGTGATCCCTGTTCCTCTTCAGCAACAGGGTCACGGTTTTTACTCCAACTTGTTTGTGGTGCCAAAAAAGGACGGATCTTTCCGTCCTGTTCTGGACCTAAAACTGCTCAACAAACACGTAAAAACCAGGCGGTTCCGGATGGAATCGCTCCGCTCCGTCATCGCCTCAATGTCCCAAGGAGATTTCCTAGCATCAATCGACATCAAAGATGCTTATCTCCACGTACCGATTGGACCAGAGCATCAGCGCTTCCTGCGTTTCGCCATAGGGGACGAACACCTTCAGTTCGTGGCACTGCCTTTCGGCCTGGCGACAGCCCCACGGGTTTTCACCAAGGTCATGGCAACAGTGGTAGCAGTCCTACACTCTCAGGGACACTCGGTGATCCCTTACTTAGACGATCTGCTTGTCAAGGCACCCTCTCGAGTGGCATGCCAACACAGCCTGGACATTGCTCTGGAGACTATCCAGAGATTCGGGGGGATCATCAATTTCCCAAAGTCAAATCTGACACCGGCCCAATCACTGACATATCTTGGCATGGAGTTTCAAGTCCTCCCTTCAGATCAATGTTCTGGAGATAAGGGCAGTGTATCTTGCCCTAAAGGCGTTCCAGCCGTGGCTGGAAGGCAAGCAGATCCGAATTCAGTCGGACAACTCCACCGCGGTGGCATACATCAACCACCAAGGCGGAACACGCAGTCGGTAAGCCTTCCAGGAAGTCCGGCGGATTCTACTGTGGGTGGAAGCCACAGCCTCCACCATATCCGCAGTTCACATCCCGGGCGTAGAAAACTGGGAAGTAGACTTTCTCAGTCGCCAGGGCATGGACGCAGGGGAATGGTCCCTTCACCCGGACGTGTTTCAAGAGATCTGTTGCCGCTGGGGGATGCCGGACGTCGACCTAATGGCGTCACGGCACAACAACAAGGTCCCGGCATTCATGGCACGGTCTCAAGATCACAGAGCTCTGGCGGCGGACGCATTAGTTCAGTATTGGTCGCAGTTTCAACTGCCTTATGTGTTTCCTCCTCTGGCACTGCTGCCCAGAGTGTTACGCAAGATCAGGTCTGACTGCCGCCGTGCCATCCTCGTCGCTCCAGACTGGCCGAGGAGGTCGTGGTACCCGGATCTGTGGCATCTCATGGTGGGCCAACCGTGGGCACTACCAGACCGACCAGACTTGCTGTCTCAAGGGCCGTTTTTCCATCTGAATTCTGTGGCCCTCAACCTGACTGTGTGGCCATTGAGTCCTGGATCCTAGCGTCTTCAGGGTTATCTCAAGAGGTCATTGCCACTATGAGACAGGCCAGGAAACCAACGTCCGCCAAGATCTACCACAGGACGTGGAGGATATTCGTATCCTGGTGCTCTGATCAGGGTTTTACTCCCTGGCCATTTGCCTTGCCCACTTTTCTTTCCTTCCTTCAATCCGGATTGGAAAAGGGTTTGTCGCTCGGCTCCCTTAAGGGACAAGTCTCAGCGCTCTCTGTGTTTTTTCAGAAGCGCCTAGCCAGACTTCCACAGGTACGCACGTTCCTGCAGGGGGTTTGTCACATAGTCCCTCTTTACAAGCGTCCGTTAGAACCCTGGGATCTGAACAGGGTGCTGATGGCTCTTCAGAAACCACCGTTTGAGCCAATGAAGGATATTTCTCTTTCACGCCTTTCGCAGAAAGTGGTCTTCCTAGTAGCAGTCACATCACTTCGGAGAGTGTCTGAGCTAGCAGCGCTGTCATGCAAAGCCCCTTTCCTGGTGTTTCACCAGGACAAGGTGGTTCTGCGGCCGGTTCCGGAATTTCTCCCGAAGGTGGTATCCCCCTTTCATCTCAATCAGGATATCTCTTTACCTTCTTTTTGTCCTCATCCAGTTCACCAATGTGAAAAGGATTTGCACTTGTTAGATCTGGTGAGAGCACTCAGACTCTACATTTCTCGTACGGCGCCCCTGCGCCGCTCGGATGCACTCTTTGTCCTTGTCGCTGGCCAGCGTAAAGGGTCACAGGCTTCCAAGTCAACCCTGGCTCGGTGGATCAAGGAACCAATTCTCGAAGCCTACCGTTCTTCTGGGCTTCCGATTCCCTCAGGGCTGAAGGCCCTTTCTACCAGAGCCGTGGGTGCGTCCTGGGCTTTGCGGCACCAGGCTATGGCTCAGCAGGTGTGTCAGGCGGCTACCTGGTCGAGCCTGCACACTTTCACGAAACAGTATCAGGTGCATACCTATGCTTCGGCAGATGCCAGCCTAGGTAGGCGAGTCCTGCAGGCGGCGGTTGCCCACCTGTAGGAAGGGGCCGTTTTTACGGCTCTATTACGAGGTATTATTTTACCCACCCAGGGACTGCTTTTGGACGTCCCAATTGTCTGGGTCTCCCAATGGAGCGACAAAGAAGAAGGGAATTTTGTTTACTTACCGTAAATTCCTTTTCTTCTAGCTCCAATTGGGAGACCCAGCACCCGCCCCTGTTCCCTTCGGGCTGTTGTTCTTTGTGTACACATGTTGTTCATGTTGAATGGTTTTCAGTTCTCCGAACTTCCTTCGGATTGAATTTACTTTAGACCAATTTATAAGTTTCCTCCTTCCTGCTTTTGCACCAAAACTGAGGAGCCCGTGATGCACGGGGGGGTGTATAGGCAGAAGGGGAGGGGTTTTACACTTTTAAGTGTAATACTTTGTGTGACCTCCGGAGGCAGAAGCTATACACCCCAATTGTCTGGGTCTCCCAATTGTCTGGGTCTCCCAATTGGAGCTAGAAGAAAAGGAATTTACGGTAAGTAAACAAAATTCCCTCCTTTCTTATTTGATCTGCTATTCTCATGGTGGAGAACCAGTGCTATAGTGGTGGGTACATACCAAAGGCTTAAATTAAAGCGCACCAATCACCAGGATTTTCCTATATAAACTAAAGCCAGTGCTGTACTAGCACTATCAGGCTGATTCTCTACTAGTGTTGAGCGGAACCGGATCTGAAAAATCCGGATCCGCACGGTTCGAGGTTCCGATCCGAGTCCAACCAGTACCCAGGATCCGTGGTGCACGGTCCGGATCCTTTTTTTTTTTCTCTCTCTCTCTTTCTCTTTCTTTCTTTCTCTCTCTCTCTCTATTTCTCTCTCTTTCTCTCTCTTTCTCTTTTCCCGGATCCGACTCCCCATTGAGTTACATAGCCGCGGATTCAGGATCGGATCCGGACTTTGCCGTCAACCCGATCCGGATCCGTCGGACCCGGATTATAGCCGATCCGCTCAACTCTATTCTCTACATACCTGTAATTGTCAGCTAGTATGTATAGTTTTTGAAACACAAGAAAGTAAAGTTTGTAAAATGTACAGCTTTTTTATTGACAGCATCTGCTGAGCAGTTAATAGCTGGGGTGGGTTTTGATAGTGATTCCCACCCCCCTGCCTGTTGCTCCTCCCCCTATCTTTTATTTATGCTAATTCTATTATAGAAGCGTTTTACTAATGGTTGTGGCTATATCAAAGTGGCTAGAAGGACCTTGCTGATGTCATACACATGTGCCGAGAAGGGGCGGGGCCTCAGCCAACATAGCTGATACCAGGAGGCAACATTATTTTTCTGTTGGCTGAGGCCCCGCCCCCTTCTAGTCACATGGCTATAATGTCAGCAAGGTTTTTTTAGCCACTTTAATATAGCCTCAACCATTAGTAAAACACTTCTATAATGGAATTAGCATACATAAAAAGATAGGGGGAGGAATAACAAGAAGGGGGGTGGGAATCACTATCAAATTCCACTCCAGCTATTAGCTGATCGGCAAGCTGCTATCAAATAAAAAGCTGCTCATTTCACAAATTTTCCTTGTTTGTGTTTCAAAAACTATACATCCTAGCTGACAACTAAAGGTCTGTATAGAATCAGCCTGATAGTGCCAGTATAGCACTGGCTTTAAGTTATATAGGAAAATTCTGATGATTGGTGCGCTTTAAGTGCTTAAATGTATTATTCCTGTGTATTGCTAAGTTTACCCTGAAAGAAAGCAAACACCCCCTAAAAGAATCACACTTAAAAGACCCCAAACAATTAGAGTTGGCAAGTGAATGGGCTCTCACATATAGATCTCTGTCACTATCAGGTCCTACAGTCATTTGCTCCCCCTGGTGACTGGAAGCAGTATCAGTCATGTGGAGTGATTCTGGTGTGAGGGTAGGTCTGGGCTATAGGCCATTTGTTCAGATGTAATAAGATGATCTGTGTATGTAAATAATCAAAGTATAGATGTCGTTGCATAATTATCTGTGTGTCTATATGACAATCGTATAGAAGCTTCATAATATGATTCTAAAGCTGGGTTCACACATAGCGACAGCGACAACAACATCGCTGTTACGTCACCATTTTCTGTGACGTAACAGCGACCTTGTAAGTCGCTGTTATGATCGCTGCTTAGCTGTCAAACACAGCGACGCAGCAGCGATCATAACGTCGCTACATGTGCAGAGAGCAGGGAGCTGTGCACACTGCTTAGCGCTGGCTCCTTGCTCTCCTAGCTACAGTACACATCGGGTTAATTAACCCGATGTGTACTGCAGCTACATGTCACAGTGCAGAGAGCAGGGAGCCGCGCACACTGCATAGCGCTGGGTCCTTGCTCTCCTAGCTACAGTACACATAGGGTTAATTACCCGATGCGTACTGCAGCTACATGTGCACAGAGCAGGAGCCGGCACTGGCAGCAAGAGCGGCGGAGGCTGGTAACGAAGGTAAATATCGGGTAAACAGGGAAAGATCTTCCCTTGGTTACCCAATGTTTACAGTGGTTACAGCTTTCCGCAGCTGCCAGACGCCGTCTCCTGCTTCCTGCTCGCTTGATTTTGTCGCTCTCTCGCTGTCACACACAGCGATGTGTGCTTCACAGCGGGAGAGCGACGACGAAAAAATGAAGCAGGACATTCAGCAACGAGCAACGACCTCACAGCAGGGGCCAGCTTGTTGCTGGATGTCACACACAGCGACAGCGACGGGACGTCGCTGCAACGTCACAGAAAATGGTGACGTAGCAGCGACGTCGTTGTCGTCGTCGCTGTGTGTGACACCACCTTAAGATGTGTATTCGTCAAAGTGTTACCAAAGATAAGGTCGCCAAAAGGAACAATGAACAAAGAGGTATTCATAACATACTAAGAGAATTTATAATCAGTTGGTTCACACCATGTGGGTTGAGGGATGTGGGATGTGGCATGTTGACTCCTTGTTCTTGCTCCAAGGTCGAAGTTGAATATTATATTGTATAATTACAAGATTTTTTAATACACGGGTCAGAAGCTGGCTTATGCTCAAGCAGTGAACACGTTTCATTGTCTGATTCATTTATACCTGCGCAGATCGATTTGAAATCCGTCTCTGTGACCCTGAAAAACCCCATTTGCGGTTTTCCCTAAATTCTCAACCTTGATACTGGTACCCAATCTGTTTGTGAAAGCTTCAGTGCAATGCAGCTGGAACAGCAAGGGGCCAGACAGCATAGATCTCTGTGTAAGAGCCCATCCACCATCAGCACTTGCCAAATCGATTTGTTTGGGGTCTGGTGAGTGTGATTATTATTTTATTTTTGGGGGGGGGGTGGTCTGCTTTCTTTTGGGAGTGTCTACTTTATTTTGGGAGTGTCTACTTTATTTTGGGGATGTCGTCTAGTCCTTTGAAGAGTCCTGCTGTATTTTACTTTTTTAGCTACTTGAACACGTCTTTATAGAACCACAACTAGGGCTTATTTTTGGAATAGGGCTTATATTTTCAGCATACTCAAAAAGCCTTCTGTGGCTTATTTTCAGGGTAGATCTTATTTTCGGGGAAACGGTATATATTCGTATATATTAAATTGTTATACTATATATTATACTATACATATATTACATACATTATACATTAATATACATTCAAATGAAAAGAGTCCAGCTTCACAGGCGGAAATATAAATTTCCTTTTTTTTTATTTTTATTTTTGGCACAAATCATAACAGCACATAGCAGTCAAGATGGTAACATAACTGTACTATACTATACTACAACTACATCGTTGTTTTTTTTCCTAGGACCGTGGATTTCAGTCACAAGGATCCTGAAGGCGAGTGTGAGATCAGATTTCTATCTATTAATTAGTTATTTGTTTCAAACAGGAGCCAGTGCGGGTGTCACTGATTTTGCTGTTGGAAGCTGCGGCTGGCCAGATGTCTTTCTCTAAGAGGTCATCCCTGTAATACATGGATGGATCAAGTCCACTAAAGCTTAGGTTACTCTTAAAGCGAACCTGTCAGCAACATTTTCGTTTGATGATCAGAGGCAGTGCAGTGTAGGACGGTGTGCAACAATTGCGTCAAAATGTGTATATTTATCCATACACAAATTTTCCTGCAGGTACAATAGGGCGTATCTGTACACTTGCAGTCAATAGCTCTTCTTCACTTCTCCCGTCCCAGTAGCGCTTTCCTCTGCTTGAGTGACAGTGTAGACCCAGACCATAGCTGTAAGGCTGTGTGCGCACATTGCTTTTTTTAGACGCTGCGTTTTTGTGTGTTTTTTTTGCCGCTAAAAACACACAAAAACGTACCCACGGCAAAAACGCAGCAGTAAAAATGTGCGTTTTTGGCTGCGTTTTTGATCTCTGCGTTTTCCTGCGTTTTTCCAATGCATTGCAGAAAAGAATTGACATGACCATTTTTTTTTTCAGCTCAAAAACGCAGATAAAAAAAAGCACTGTGCGGACAGCAAAAATGAAAAGTCATAGGCTTTGCTGGGGAAGCAGAGTCATACAGTTTGGAGCCCAAAAACAGAAAAACGCACCCGAAAAATGCGCAAAAAACGCACTGTGCCTCAGATATCATCCTCCGACTGTCCGAAATTGTCTGGGACATGCTCAGTACATAACGTTAGACACCTTAAGTATTTGGTGAGTGTTTTTCCTCAGTATTTGTAGCCAAAGCCAGGAGTGGGTGATAAATACAGAAGTGGTGCCCGTGTTTTTATTATACTTCTCATCTGATTATTGCACTCCTGGTTTTGGCTACAAATATTGAGTTAAAAAACTCACCGCATGCCAGGCACGTTGCTAGTGTCCTAAAAGATCAGGGGCCTAAGCCCTAAAGTACATATATACAACCTCCCCACTACTTAAAAGAAGATCTATGCATATATAATTACCGTTGCCAACACTAAAGGCCCCGTTACACGCTACGATTTATCTGACGATATGTCGTCGGGGTCACGGTTTTCGTGACGCACATCCATCGTCGTTAGTGACGTCGTTGCGTGTGATACCTAACGAACAACATCGTTAGTGCGTCCGTCATCAGTGACGCGGACGTGTCGTTATGAGCAGTGCTCCACGCCTCCTCCGCTCTGATTGGTGTAACGCCAGGGTGTATGCTATGGACAATTATACGCCTGTCATTGCCGGAATCGTTGGGAGGAATGCTGTGTGATGGTCTCCACACGACCGCCTTTGTCAAACAATATATCGCTGAACGATGTTGCGTCGTTTGTGAGATGGGTATGTGTGACCGCTACTAAACGACCTATGAGCGATCTCGGCAAATCGTAGCAACGATCTGCGCGTGTCACATCGCTAACGTTATCATTGTGTGTAAAGCGGCCTTTAAACACACTATACAAATCAAATATTACCAAAATTACTACTATACAAGGGTAAAATAATACCAATACACAATGTCCACTACCATTACACTAGATAGTGAATACGTAATATTATAATATGACCATTACCTCTACAAAACAACGCACATTATACAAAGGCCAATAATACCACCATACACCTACACTACATAATGACTGAAATGTATTCATCTGTTACTAAACATAGATAAAGTGCTATTAAAAAGACTGATATTACCGCCATATGGTGACCGTATAGTGGTAGATATTAGTCCTGCCAACCATATTCCAGAGATTACTGCACAGGTATATACAGTAAAGTATCTTACAGTGGATGTTCTTTCTGATGGAATCCTTCACTTTCTCATCTTTTTCATCTGGTCGGACATGACACCCTCTTCCAGCCAGGACTCATCTGCAGAGACTACAGAGACACCTGACTGCTCACATATCCATCACCGTTCTCATTGATTCCACACCTGCACACACTCACCACCCTGCCCGCTCTTCTGGCGAGAAACAGTCACACTAATACTTCAAAAATGATGTCATTGCTATAATTACTGCTCTAGCAATTAATGCTACACAACCGTGCACCAGGGGGCCTCTAAACGTAATCCTGTCCGATAGAAAGTAGTACAGCCACCATTGTGCTACCTAGCAAGTAATAATGCCCAATATGCTCATTTGAAAGTTGTAATAACCAAAATGCCTCTTCAGGCACAAAAAACTGTTGAGTATCCCCTTTAAGTAACAGTGCCTCCCCAAAAATGTAATAATTCCCCTGGAAATCCCCAAACAAAACTAATAACGCACCCATGTAAAAGAAATAATGAGTTTAGTGTCTCCAACCCCCTATATCATGTATGATAGTCCCACAGCTCTCTGTACACTGTATGATGATCCCTACAGCTACCGCTACACTGTATGATGGTCCCCACAGCTCTCTGTACACTGTATGATGGTCTCCACAGCTCTCTGTACACTGTATGATGGTCCCCACAGCTCTCTGTACACTGTATGATGGTCCCCACAGCTCTCTGTACACTGTATGATGGTCCCCACAGCTCACTGTACACTGTATGATGGTCCCCACAGCTTGTTATACACTGTATGATGGTCCCCACAGCTCTCTGTACACTGTATGATGGTCCCCACAGCTTGTTATACACTGTATGATGGTCTCCACAGCTCTCTGTACACTGTATGATGGTCTCCACAGCTCTCTGTACACTGTATGATGGTCCCCACAGCTCTCTGTACACTGTATGATGGTCCCCACAGCTACCGCTACACTGTATGATGGTCCCCACAGCTCTCTGTACACTGTATGATGGTCCCCACAGCTCACTGTACACTGTATGATGGTCCCCACAGCTTGTTATACACTGTATGATGGTCCCCACAGCTCTCTGTACACTGTATGATGGTCCCCACAGCTTGTTATACACTGTATGATGGTCTCCACAGCTCTCTGTACACTGTATGATGGTCTCCACAGCTCTCTGTACACTGTATGATGGTCCCCACAGCTCTCTGTACACTGTATGATGGTCCCCACAGCTACCGCTACACTGTATGATGGTCCCCACAGCTCTCTGTACACTGTATGATGGTCTCCACAGCTCTCTGTACACTGTATGATGGTCCCCACAGCTCTCTGTACACTGTATGATGATCCCTACAGCTACCGCTACACTGTATGATGGTCCCCACAGCTCTCTGTACACTGTATGATGGTCTCCACAGCTCTCTGTACACTGTATGATGGTCCCCACAGCTCTCTGTACACTGTATGATGGTCCCCACAGCTCTCTGTACACTGTATGATGGTCCCCACAGCTCTCTGTACACTGTATGATGGTCCCCACAGCTTGTTATACACTGTATGATGGTCCCCACAGCTCTCTGTACACTGTATGATGGTCCCCACAGCTTGTTATACACTGTATGATGGTCTCCACAGCTCTCTGTACACTGTATGATGGTCCCCACAGCTCTCTTTACACTGTATGATGGTCTCCACAGCTCTCTGTACACTGTATGATGGTCCCCACAGCTCTCTGTACACTGTATGATGGTCCCCACAGCTCTCTGTACACTGTATGATGGTCCCCACAGCTCTCTGTACACTGTATGATGGTCCCCACAGCTTGTTATACACTGTATGATGGTCTCCACAGCTCTCTGTACACTGTATGATGGTCTCCACAGCTCTCTGTACACTGTATGATGGTCCCCACAGCTCTCTGTACACTGTATGATGGTCCCCACAGCTCTCTGTACACTGTATGATGGTCTCCACAGCTTGTTATACACTGTATGATGGTCCCCACAGCTCTCTGTACACTGTATGATGGTCTCCACAGCTCTCTGTACACTGTATGATGATCCCTACAGCTCCCGCTACACTGTATGATGGTTCCCACGGCTCTCTGTACACTGTATGATGGTCTCCACAGCTTGTTATACACTGTATGATGGTCTCCACAGCTCTCTGTACACTGTATGATGGTCCCCACAGCTCTCTGTACACTGTATGATGGTCTCCACGGCTCTCTGTACACTGTATGATGGTCTCCACAGCTCTGTGTACACTGTATGATGGTCCCCACAGCTCTCTGTACACTGTATGATGGTCTCCACGGCTCTCTGTACACTGTATGATGGTCCCCACGGCTCTCTGTACACTGTATGATGGTCCCCACAGCTCTCTGTACACTGTATGATGGTCTCCACAGCTCTCTGTACACTGTATGATGGTCTCCACAGCTCTCTGTACACTGTATGATGGTCTCCACGGCTCTCTGTACACTGTATGATGGTCTCCACAGCTCTCTGTACACTGTATGATGGTCTCCACAGCTTGTTATACACTGTATGATGAATCAGATAGCTCCCTGTACACTGTATGATGGTCCCCACAGCTCTCTGTACATTGTATGATGGTTCCCACAGCTCTCTGTAAACTGTATGATGGTCCCCACAGCTCTCTGTACATTGTATGATGGTTCCCACAGCTCTCTGTACACTGTATGATGGTCCCCACAGCTTGTTATACACTGTATGATGGTCTCCACAGCTCTCTGTACACTGTATGATGGTCTTCACAGCTCTCTGTACACTGTATGATGGTCCCCACAGCTCTCTGTACACTGTATGATGGTCCCCACAGCTCTCTGTACACTGTATGATGGTCCCCACAGCTCTCTGTACACTGTATGATGGTCCCCACAGCTCCCTGTACACTGTATGATGGTCTCCACAGCTCTCTGTACACTGTATGATGGTCTCCACAGCTCTCTGTACACTGTATGATGGTCCCCACAGCTTGTTATACACTGTATGATGGTCTCCACAGCTCTCTGTACACTGTATGATGGTCTTCACAGCTCTCTGTACACTGTATGATGGTCTTCACAGCTCTCTGTACACTGTATGATGGTCCCCACAGCTCTCTGTACACTGTATGATGGTCCCCACAGCTCTCTGTACACTGTATGATGGTCTCCACAGCTCTCTGTACACTGTATGATGGTCTCCACAGCTCTCTGTACACTGTATGATGGTCTCCACAGCTCTCTGTACATTGTATGATGGTCTCCACGGCTCTCTGTACACTGTATGATGGTCTCCACGGCTCTCTGTACACTGTATGATGGTCTCCACAGCTCTCTGTACACTGTATGATGGTCTCCACAGCTCTCTGTACACTGTATGATGGTCTCCACGGCTCTCTGTACACTGTATGATGGTCTCCACGGCTCTCTGTACACTGTATGATGGTCTCCACAGCTCTCTGTACACTGTATGATGGTCCCCACAGCTCTCTGTACATTGTATGATGGTTCCCACAGCTCTCCGTATACTGTATGATGGTCCCCACAGCTCTCTGTACACTGTATGATGGTCTCCACAGCTCTCTGTACACTGTATGATGGTCTCCACGGCTCTCTGTACACTGTATGATGGTCTCCACAGCTCTCTGTACACTGTATGATGGTCTCCACGGCTCTCTGTACACTGTATGATGGTCTCGACAGCTCTCTGTACACTGTATGATGGTCCCCACAGCTCTCTGTACACTGTATGATGGTCCCCACAGCTCTCTGTACACTGTATGATGGTCCCCACAGCTTGTTATACACTGTATGATGAATCAGATAGCTCCCTGTACACTGTATGATGGTCCCCACAGCTCTCTGTACACTGTATGATGGTCCCCACAGCTCTCTGTACATTGTATGATGGTTCCCACAGCTCTCTGTACACTGTATGATGGTCCCCACAGCTCTCTGTACACTGTATGATGGTTCCCACAGCTCTCTGTACACTGTATGATGGTCCCCACAGCTTGTTATACACTGTATGATGGTCTCCACAGCTCTCTGTACACTGTATGATGGTCTTCACAGCTCTCTGTACACTGTATGATGGTCCCCACAGCTCTCTGTACACTGTATGATGGTCCCCACAGCTCTCTGTACACTGTATGATGGTCTCCACAGCTCTCTGTACACTGTATGATGGTCTCCACAGCTCTCTGTACACTGTATGATGGTCTCCACAGCTCTCTGTACACTGTATGATGGTCTCCACGGCTCTCTGTACACTGTATGATGGTCTCGACAGCTCTCTGTACACTGTATGATGGTCCCCACAGCTCTCTGTACACTGTATGATGGTCCCCACAGCTCTCTGTACACTGTATGATGGTCCCCACAGCTTGTTATACACTGTATGATGAATCAGATAGCTCCCTGTACACTGTATGATGGTCCCCACAGCTCTCTGTACACTGTATGATGGTCCCCACAGCTCTCTGTACACTGTATGATGGTCCCCACAGCTCTCTGTACATTGTAGGATGGTTCCCACAGCTCTCTGTACACTGTATGATGGTCCCCACAGCTCTCTGTACATTGTATGATGGTTCCCACTGCTCTCTGTACACTGTATGATGGTCCTCACAGCTTGTTATACACTGTATGATGGTCTCCACAGCTCTCTGTACACTGTATGATGGTCTTCACAGCTCTCTGTACACTGTATGATGGTCCCCACAGCTCTCTGTACACTGTATGATGGTCCCCACAGCTCTCTGTACACTGTATGATGGTCTCCACAGCTCTCTGTACACTGTATGATGGTCTCCACAGCTCTCTGTACACTGTATGATGGTCTCCACAGCTCTCTGTACACTGTATGATGGTCTCCACGGCTCTCTGTACACTGTATGATGGTCTCGACAGCTCTCTGTACACTGTATGATGGTCCCCACAGCTCTCTGTACACTGTATGATGGTCCCCACAGCTCTCTGTACACTGTATGATGGTCCCCACAGCTTGTTATACACTGTATGATGAATCAGATAGCTCCCTGTACACTGTATGATGGTCCCCACAGCTCTCTGTACACTGTATGATGGTCCCCACAGCTCTCTGTACACTGTATGATGGTCCCCACAGCTCTCTGTACATTGTAGGATGGTTCCCACAGCTCTCTGTACACTGTATGATGGTCCCCACAGCTCTCTGTACATTGTATGATGGTTCCCACAGCTCTCTGTACACTGTATGATGGTCCCCACAGCTTGTTATACACTGTATGATGGTCTCCACAGCTCTCTGTACACTGTATGATGGTCTTCACAGCTCTCTGTACACTGTATGATGGTCCCCACAGCTCTCTGTACATTGTATGATGGTTCCCACAGCTCTCTGTACACTGTATGATGGTCCCCACAGCTTGTTATACACTGTATGATGGTCTCCACAGCTCTCTGTACACTGTATGATGGTCTTCACAGCTCTCTGTACACTGTATGATGGTCCCCACAGCTCTCTGTACACTGTATGATGGTCCCCACAGCTCTCTGTACACTGTATGATGGTCTCCACAGCTCTCTGTACACTGTATGATGGTCCCCACAGCTCTCTGTACATTGTATGATGGTTCCCACAGCTCTCTGTACACTGTATGATGGTCCCCACAGCTTGTTATACACTGTATGATGGTCTCCACAGCTCTCTGTACACTGTATGATGGTCTTCACAGCTCTCTGTACACTGTATGATGGTCCCCACAGCTCTCTGTACACTGTATGATGGTCCCCACAGCTCTCTGTACACTGTATGATGGTCTCCACAGCTCTCTGTACACTGTATGATGGTCTCCACAGCTCTCTGTACACTGTATGATGGTCTCCACAGCTCTCTGTACACTGTATGATGGTCTCCACGGCTCTCTGTACACTGTATGATGGTCTCCACGGCTCTCTGTACACTGTATGATGGTCTCCACGGCTCTCTGTACACTGTATGATGGTCTCCACAGCTCTCTGTACACTGTATGATGGTCCCCACAGCTCTCTGTACATTGTATGATGGTTCCCACAGCTCTCCGTATACTGTATGATGGTCCCCACAGCTCTCTGTACACTGTATGATGGTCCCCACAGCTCTCTGTACACTGTATGATGGTCTCCACAGCTCTCAGTACACTGTATGATGGTCCCCACAGCTCTCTGTACATTGTATGATGGTTCCCACAGCTATCCGTATACTGTATGATGGTCCCCACAGCTCTCTGTACACTGTATGATGGTCCCCACAGCTCTCTGTACACTGTATGATGGTCTCCACAGCTCTCAGTACACTGTATGATGGTCTCCACAGCTCTCTGTACACTGTATGATGGTCTCCACAGCTCTCTGTACACTGTATGATGGTCCCCACAGCTCTCTGTACACTGTATGATGGTCTCCACAGCTCTCTGTACACTGTATGATGGTCCCCACAGCTCTCTGTACACTGTATGATGGTCTCCACGGCTCTCTGTACACTGTATGATGGTCTCCATGGCTCCCTGTACACTGTATGATGGTCTCCACGGCTCTCTGTACACTGTATGATGGTCTCCACGGCTCTCTGTACACTGTATGATGGTCCCCACAGCTCTCTGTACATTGTATGATGGTTCCCACAGCTCTCTGTACACTGTATGATGGTCCCCACAGCTCTCTGTACACTGTATGATGGTCCCCACAGCTCTCTGTACACTGTATGATGGTCTCCACAGCTCTCTGTACACTGTATGATGGTCTCCACAGCTCTCTGTACACTGTATGATGGTCTCCACGGCTCTCTGTACACTGTATGATGGTCTCGACAGCTCTCTGTACACTGTATGATGGTCCCCACAGCTCTCTGTACACTGTATGATGGTCCCCACAGCTCTCTGTACACTGTATAATGGTCCCTACAGCTTGTTATACACTGTATGATGAATCAGATAGCTCCCTGTACACTGTATGATGGTCCCCACAGCTCTCTGTACACTGTATGATGGTCCCCACAGCTCTCTGTACACTGTATGATGGTCTCCACAGCTCTCTGTACACTGTATGATGGTCCCCACAGCTCTCTGTACATTGTATGATGGTTCCCACAGCTCTCTGTACACTGTATGATGGTCTCCACGGCTCTCTGTACACTGTATGATGGTCTCCATGGCTCCCTGTACACTGTATGATGGTCTCCACGGCTCTCTGTACACTGTATGATGGTCTCCACGGCTCTCTGTACACTGTATGATGGTCCCCACAGCTCTCTGTACATTGTATGATGGTTCCCACAGCTCTCTGTACACTGTATGATGGTCCCCACAGCTCTCTGTACACTGTATGATGGTCTCCACAGCTCTCTGTACACTGTATGATGGTCTCCACAGCTCTCTGTACACTGTATGATGGTCTCCACGGCTCTCTGTACACTGTATGATGGTCTCGACAGCTCTCTGTACACTGTATGATGGTCCCCACAGCTCTCTGTACACTGTATGATGGTCCCCACAGCTCTCTGTACACTGTATAATGGTCCCTACAGCTTGTTATACACTGTATGATGAATCAGATAGCTCCCTGTACACTGTATGATGGTGCCCACAGCTCTCTGTACACTGTATGATGGTCCCCACAGCTCTCTGTACACTGTATGATGGTCCCCACAGCTCTCTGTACACTGTATGATGGTTCCCACAGCTCTCTGTACACTGTATGATGGTCCCCACAGCTTGTTATACACTGTATGATGGTCTCCACAGCTCTCTGTACACTGTATGATGGTCTTCACAGCTCTCTGTACACTGTATGATGGTCCCCACAGCTCTCTGTACACTGTATGATGGTCCCCACAGCTCTCTGTACACTGTATGATGGTCCCCACTGCTTGTTATACACTGTATGATGAATCAGATAGCTCCCTGTACACTGTATGATGGTCCCCACAGCTCTCTGTACACTGTATGATGGTCCCCACAGCTCTCTGTACACTGTATGATGGTCCCCACAGCTCTCTGTACATTGTAGGATGGTTCCCACAGCTCTCTGTACACTGTATGATGGTCCCCACAGCTCTCTGTACATTGTATGATGGTTCCCACAGCTCTCTGTACACTGTATGATGGTCCCCACAGCTTGTTATACACTGTATGATGGTCTCCACAGCTCTCTGTACACTGTATGATGGTCTTCACAGCTCTCTGTACACTGTATGATGGTCCCCACAGCTCTCTGTACACTGTATGATGGTCCCCACAGCTCTCTGTACACTGTATGATGGTCTCCACAGCTCTCTGTACACTGTATGATGGTCTCCACAGCTCTCTGTACACTGTATGATGGTCTCCACAGCTCTCTGTACACTGTATGATGGTCTCAACGGCTCTCTGTACACTGTATGATGGTCTCGACAGCTCTCTGTACACTGTATGATGGTCCCCACAGCTCTCTGTACACTGTATGATGGTCCCCACAGCTCTCTGTACACTGTATGATGGTCCCCACAGCTTGTTATACACTGTATGATGAATCAGATAGCTCCCTGTACACTGTATGATGGTCCCCACAGCTCTCTGTACACTGTATGATGGTCCCCACAGCTCTCTGTACACTGTATGATGGTCCCCACAGCTCTCTGTACATTGTAGGATGGTTCCCACAGCTCTCTGTACACTGTATGATGGTCCCCACAGCTCTCTGTACATTGTATGATGGTTCCCACAGCTCTCTGTACACTGTATGATGGTCCCCACAGCTTGTTATACACTGTATGATGGTCTCCACAGCTCTCTGTACACTGTATGATGGTCTTCACAGCTCTCTGTACACTGTATGATGGTCCCCACAGCTCTCTGTACACTGTATGATGGTCCCCACAGCTCTCTGTACACTGTATGATGGTCTCCACAGCTCTCTGTACACTGTATGATGGTCCCCACAGCTCTCTGTACATTGTATGATGGTTCCCACAGCTCTCTGTACACTGTATGATGGTCCCCACAGCTTGTTATACACTGTATGATGGTCTCCACAGCTCTCTGTACACTGTATGATGGTCCCCACAGCTCTCTGTACACTGTATGATGGTCCCCACAGCTCTCTGTACACTGTATGATGGTCTCCACAGCTCTCTGTACACTGTATGATGGTCTCCACAGCTCTCTGTACACTGTATGATGGTCTCCACAGCTCTCTGTACACTGTATGATGGTCTCCACGGCTCTCTGTACACTGTATGATGGTCTCCACGGCTCTCTGTACACTGTATGATGGTCTCCACGGCTCTCTGTACACTGTATGATGGTCTCCACAGCTCTCTGTACACTGTATGATGGTCCCCACAGCTCTCTGTACATTGTATGATGGTTCCCACAGCTCTCCGTATACTGTATGATGGTCCCCACAGCTCTCTGTACACTGTATGATGGTCCCCACAGCTCTCTGTACACTGTATGATGGTCTCCACAGCTCTCAGTACACTGTATGATGGTCCCCACTGCTCTCTGTACATTGTATGATGGTTCCCACAGCTATCCGTATACTGTATGATGGTCCCCACAGCTCTCTGTACACTGTATGATGGTCCCCACAGCTCTCTGTACACTGTATGATGGTCTCCACAGCTCTCAGTACACTGTATGATGGTCTCCACAGCTCTCTGTACACTGTATGATGGTCTCCACAGCTCTCTGTACACTGTATGATGGTCCCCACAGCTCTCTGTACACTGTATGATGGTCTCCACAGCTCTCTGTACACTGTATGATGGTCCCCACAGATCTCTGTACACTGTATGATGGTCTCCACGGCTCTCTGTACACTGTATGATGGTCTCCATGGCTCCCTGTACACTGTATGATGGTCTCCACGGCTCTCTGTACACTGTATGATGGTCTCCACGGCTCTCTGTACACTGTATGATGGTCCCCACAGCTCTCTGTACATTGTATGATGGTTCCCACAGCTCTCTGTACACTGTATGATGGTCCCCACAGCTCTCTGTACACTGTATGATGGTCCCCACAGCTCTCTGTACACTGTATGATGGTCTCCACAGCTCTCTGTACACTGTATGATGGTCTCCACAGCTCTCTGTACACTGTATGATGGTCTCCACGGCTCTCTGTACACTGTATGATGGTCTCGACAGCTCTCTGTACACTGTATGATGGTCCCCACAGCTCTCTGTACACTGTATGATGGTCCCCACAGCTCTCTGTACACTGTATGATGGTTCCCACAGCTCTCTGTACACTGTATAATGGTCCCTACAGCTTGTTATACACTGTATGATGAATCAGATAGCTCCCTGTACACTGTATGATGGTCCCCACAGCTCTCTGTACACTGTATGATGGTCCCCACAGCTCTCTGTACACTGTATGATGGTCTCCACAGCTCTCTGTACACTGTATGATGGTCTCCACAGCTCTCTGTACACTGTATTATGGTCCCCACAGCTCTCTGTACACTGTATGATGGTCCCCACAGCTCTCTGTACACTGTATGATGGTTCCCACAGCTCTCTGTACATTGTATTATGTTCCCCACAGCTCCCTGTACACTGTATGATGGTCTCCACAGCTCTCTGTACACTGTATGATGGTCCCCACAGCTCTCTGTACACTGTATGATGGTCTCCACAGCTCTCTGTACACTGTATGATGGTCTCCACAGCTCTCTGTACACTGTATGATGGTCTCCACAGCTCTCTGTACATTGTATGATGGTCCCCACAGCTCTCTGTACATTGTATGATGGTTCCCACAGCTCTCTGTACACTGTATGATGGTCCCCACAGCTCTCTGTACACTGTATGATGGTCCCCACAGCTCTCTGTACACTGTATGATGGTCCCCACAGCTCTCTGTACATTGTATTATGTTCCCCACAGCTCTCTGTACACTGTATGATGGTCTCCACAGCTCTCTGTACACTGTATGATGGTCTCCACAGCTCTCTGTACACTGTATGATGGTCTCCACAGCTCTCTGTACACTGTATGATGGTCTCCACAGCTCTCTGTACACTGTATGATGGTCCCCACAGCTCTCTGTACACTGTATGATGGTCCCCACAGCTCTCTGTACACTGTATGATGGTTCCCACAGCTCTCTGTACATTGTATTATGTTCCCCACAGCTCCCTGTACACTGTATGATGGTCTCCACAGCTCTCTGTACACTGTATGATGGTCCCCACAGCTCTCTGTACACTGTATGATGGTCTCCACAGCTCTCTGTACACTGTATGATGGTCTCCACAGCTCTCTGTACACTGTATGATGGTCTCCACAGCTCTCTGTACATTGTATGATGGTCCCCACAGCTCTCTGTACATTGTATGATGGTTCCCACAGCTCTCTGTACACTGTATGATGGTCCCCACAGCTCTCTGTACACTGTATGATGGTCCCCACAGCTCTCTGTACACTGTATGATGGTCCCCACAGCTCTCTGTACATTGTATTATGTTCCCCACAGCTCTCTGTACACTGTATGATGGTTCCCACAGCTCTCTGTACATTGTATTATGTTCCCCACAGCTCCCTGTACACTGTATGATGGTCTCCACAGCTCTCTGTACACTGTATGATGGTCCCCACAGCTCTCTGTACACTGTATGATGGTCTCCACAGCTCTCTGTACACTGTATGATGGTCTCCACAGCTCTCTGTACACTGTATGATGGTCTCCACAGCTCTCTGTACATTGTATGATGGTCCCCACAGCTCTCTGTACATTGTATGATGGTTCCCACAGCTCTCTGTACACTGTATGATGGTCCCCACAGCTCTCTGTACACTGTATGATGGTCCCCACAGCTCTCTGTACACTGTATGATGGTCCCCACAGCTCTCTGTACATTGTATTATGTTCCCCACAGCTCTCTGTACACTGTATGATGGTTTCCACAGCTCTCTGTACACTGTATGATGGTTTCCACAGCTCTCTGTACACTGTATGATGGTCTCCACAGCTCTCTGTACACAGTATGATGGTCTCCACAGCTCTCTGTACACTGTATGATGGTCCCCACAGCTTGTTATACACTGTATGATGGTCCCCACAGCTCTCTGTACACTGTATGATGGTCTCCACAGCTTGTTATACACTGGATGATGAATCAGATAGCTCCCTGTATACTGTATGGTGGTCCCTGTAGCTTCCTATACACGTTATGATGGTTCACACAACTCTCTATATACTGTATGATGGTCCCTACAGCTCCCTATACACTCTATAATAGTCTCCACAGCTCTATGTACAATGTATGATGGTGCCCACAGCTCCCTATATTCAGTATGTTGGTATCCACAGCTCCCTGTACACTGTATGATGGTCCCTACAGCTCTATATATACTGTATGATGGTCTCCACAGCGCTCTGTACACTGTGTGATGGTCTTTACAGCTCTATACACTGTATGATGTTCCCTGCAACCTCTCTACACACTCTTTGATGGTCCCTGCAGCTTCCTATGTACAGTACGATGATCCCTACAGCTCCCTATCTACAATATGATGGTTCCTACAGTTCCCTATATCCAGTATGATGGTCCCCACATCTCTCTGTACACTGTATGACGGTTCCCACAGCTTTCTATATACAGTTTTATGGTACCCACATCTCTCTGTACACTGTATGATGGTCCCTACAGCTTCCTATACACTATATGACGGTCACCACAGCTCTCTATATACTATATGATAGTCCCCACATCTCTCTGTACACTGTATGACAGCCCCCACAGCCTTCTATATACAGTATTATGGTTCTCACAGCCCTCTGTACACTGTATGATGGTCATCATAGGTCTCCTCAATTCATTATTGCATTTGCGTTTGTTTTTTGTCAAACTTTTAGTGTTTTTTGCCTTTTTTTGTTTGAATCATACTCATCTTTCCATTTGTGACCTTTTTTTTAATTTTTATGTGTCCACCTGTTTCCTTGTTTTTGTTGATTTTTTTTCTTTTGTTTGCAAATTTGGTGGACTTTTGGGCTTCTAGATGTTTTTGCCCAATTAATTATTTGTGACTTTTCGAAAGTTGCAGCATATTTTACAAATATACTTTAGTCTTCCCCCTGGAGTGGTTGTTTTTCACATTTGAGGGTACTTTACACTTGCGTTCAGCACAGTCCATCACTATGGAGAATAGCACAGTCTGTTAACGCACTGCGCTATTCTCCAAAGACTTGTATGGACGACGCACTGTAAAGCAAGTGTCAGCATTGCATCCGCTGGACAATGCAGCGTCGTTATTTTGACGCTGCAGAGGGAACGCAGCATGTAACCTTTTTGTGAGCGGTGGAAACCTTTATTTTTCACTGCGCATGCTCCTTTTTTTTTTTTTTTAAAGCACAGAAACTTTATTTTGTTTCTCGGTGGCCGAACATTCAGCTGAGCACCCAGCCGCCGGCATGTGAGAGCGCTCAGCTGAGCGCCCGGCCGCCGGCATGTAAGAGCGCTTAGCTGAGCGCCCAGCAGCCGGCATGTGAGAGCGCTCAGCTGAGCGCCCGGCCGCCGGTATGTAAGAGCGCTTAGCTGAGCGCCCAGCAGCCGGCATGTGAGAGAGCTTAGCTGAGCGCCCAGCAACCGGCATGTGAGAGCGCTCAGCTGAGCGCCCAGCAGCCGGCATGTGAGAGCGCTATGCTGAGTGCCCGGCCGCCGGGTGATCAGCTGATCGTTCACAATAGTATGCTGCCGGTAAAACTGTAAAGAAGAAAAAAAAAAATGTAAAAAAAAGCTTTCCGTTGTTTTGTACGATCCGTTGCATCCGTTGTGCCATTATATGCAACGCATCCGTTGCATCCGTCACACAACGCAGTGCTACGGAAGCCGTCCAACGCAAGTGTGAAACTAGCCTTAAATGTTGACACAATTTTTGTTCCATTTTGGAAAATGTACAGCTTTTTGCACTAAAAAGTCGCCAAACACGTAGAAAACAGGTAAAGAGCGTTTTTGACTCTGCAAAATTCATAAACCGTATGCACCACTTTGAAGAATTTGGTACAAAAAACAGCGAATACCACTAGACAAAAAAGAAAAACAACTTACAAAAATGTAAATAATAAATCGGGCCCTGTGTCTTTGCTGTCAAGTAGCAGAGGATGGTGCTAGGAAGAAAAAAGTGAAAAGGAGATATGGACTGCAATTGCATCGCTGCTCCCCAAGTGCACTTGAAGTCTCATCTGCATCTGGATAAAAACACGAATTTCACGGCAACGGAGCAATGGATCGCCACAAAAGAGGTATCATTGCAACTATTGCACGCCACCCTATCCTGCACTACCTCTGGTCACCTACCAAAAATGTTGCTGGCCAGTTGCAATCCACTCTAGCTACTAGAGTTACTTCTTTAATTAACGTATATATCCAAAAGAGGATTTCTAGTATTAAAAAAAAAAAGAGGCCATAAGAAAGAAATAATATAAAGAAGTAACTTATACTTGCCATTTACTCTGGCTGCCACTCCTATGTTATCTATTGCTTAGTTTCTGCAGTGATGATGTGCCATACATGTGCAAGTGACCGCTGCAGTTAGTAACAGACCTTAGAACTGGGGACAACCATCTGTACCCATGTAAATATTGTAGTTTTACCATCCTGCCTCATATAGATCTCCAGCAGAATTAATGGACTTTTTAAAGTGAATCTGTCACCGGGTTTTTGCCGCCTAATCTGAGAGCAGCATAATGTAGGGACAGAGACCATGATTCCAGAGATGTGTTACTTACTGGGCTACTGAGTGTAGTTTTGATAAAATCACTCTTTAATCAGCTGTAGATTATCATTAGAGGACTACTTGGCGTGCTGCTTGGTAGTCCAGCATATTCATGAGCTCTGTATAACTCCTAGATTTGCAGCAGAGAAAACATTCATTTTATCAAAATTACAACACACAGCTCAGTAAGTGACACATCGCTGGAATTAGGGTCTCTGTCTCTAGAGTATGCTGCTCTCAGATGGGGGAGCAAAAACCTGGTGATAGATTCCCTTTACATATTTTTTATTTTAAAATTTGGTTCAAACAAAACAAATTGTTCACACAGTAAAACTTAACAACAATTAGTCAAATTACAATCTAAAGTTAAATTAACCATCAATTTTTGAAATAGAAAAAGTGGAGCACGGGAAAGGGGGAAAACAAAAAAAAAAAAAAAAGAAAGGGGGGGGAGAGGGAAAGGTTATATGATTAAAGAAAAAGGTAAACTAGAGTTATAGTAGAGTTTTGGCTGAAAATTTAAACTAAATCTCTTAACACATAGATAGATTCCCTTTAAAGGTAAGGCACTGGAATGGATGCTTATAAAAGAAACTAAAGGGGGCTTTACACGCTACGATATCGTTAATTTTTTATCGTCGGGGTCACATTGTTTGTGACGCACATCCAGCGTCATTACCGATATCGCAGCGTGTGATTCTTATGTGCGACCTAAAACGATCACAAAAGTGAGAGGTCGTCCTAAAAGAAAAAATCGTTTACCTCTCATTAGCGATGTTGTTCCTCGTTCCTGCGGCAGCACACATCGCTGTGTGTGCCACCGCAGGAGCGACGAACATCTCCTTACCTGCCTCCACCGGCAATGAGGAAGGAAGGAGGTGGGAGGGATGTTTAAGTCCCGCTCATTTCCGCCCCTCTGCTTCTATTGGACGCCTGCCGTGTGACGTCGCTGTGACGCCAAACGACCAGCCCCCTTAGAAAGAAGGCGGATCGCCAGCCAGAGCGAAGCCGCAGGGCAGGTAAGCCGTGTGACGGGGGAGCGTGATTTTGTGCGCGACAGGCAGCGATATGCCCGTGTCGCACAAACGATGGGGGGCGTGTACGCAGGCTAGCGATATCGGTACCGATATCGCAGCGTGTAAAGCCCCCTTAAGAAAGCATACAGTGGGGAGAAACGTATTTGGTCAGCCACCAATTGTGCAAGTTCTCCCACTTAAAAAGATGAGAGGGGTCTGTAATTGACTTCAGATGTAGACCACAACTATGAGAGACAAAATGAGAAAACAAATCCAGAAAATTACTTTGTCTGTTTTGGGAAGATTTTTTTGCAACTTATGGTGGAAAATAAGTATTTGGTCAAACACAAAAGTTCATCTCAATATTTGGTTATATATCCTTTGTTGGCAATGACAGAGGTAAAACGTTTTCTGTAAGTCTTCACAAGGTTGGCACACACTGTTGGTGGTATGTTGGCCCATTCCTCCATGCAGATCTCCTCTAAAGCAGTGATGTTATGGGCCTGTCGCTGAACAACACAGACTTTCAACTCCCTCCAAAGCTTTTCTATAGGGTTGAGATCTGGAAACTGGCTAGGCCACTCCAGGACCTTCATATGCTTCTTACGAAGCCACTCCTTCATTGCCCTGGCAGTTTGCTTGGGATCATTATCATGCTGAAAGACCCAACCAAGTTTTATCTTCATGCCCTTGTTGGAAGGAGGTTTGCACTCAAAATCTCACGATACATGGCCCCATTCATTCTGTCATGTACACGGATCAGTCGTCCTGGTCCCTTTGGAGAGAAACAGCACCAAAGCATGATGTTGCCACTCCCATGCTTCACAGTAGTTGTTTGGATGCAACTCAGCATTCTGTCTCCTCCAAACACGATGAGTTGTGTTTCTACCAATCATTTGTACTTTGGTTTCATCAGACCCTATGATATTCTCCCAGTACTCTTCTGGATAATCCAAATGCTCTCTAGCAAACTTCAGATGGTTCCGGACATATATTGGCTTATGCAGGGGAACATGTCTGGCACTGCAGGATCTGAATCCCTGGTAGCATAGTGTGTTACTTCAGACACCATAAGACAATAATCCAGCACCAGGGAAAAAAGGCTTCATCATAAATTAAAATTTAACTTTTATTGCATCCCATATTAAAATCCATAGACAGATATATTAAAATTCTAGGAAACCTGACTGGTTTCGGATCTAAGAAATTTGATCCTTACTCATAGGAGTCCAAGCCCTGGTTGTTTCCGAGCATCAGGAACTGAGGAGTACTATGGATATGACGGTAGGCTGAAATTTAAATTTCTTTTTTGTGTATAGTGTGTTACTGATGGTAGCCTTTGTTAGGGTGGTCCCAGATCTATGCAGGTCATTCACTAGGTCCCCCTGTGTGGTTCTGGGATTTTTGTTCACCGTTCATGTGATTATTTTGACCCCACGGGGGGAGATCTTGCATGGAGCCCCAGATTAAGGGAGATTATCAGTAGTCTTGTATGTCTTCCATTTTCTTATTATTGCTCCCACGGTTGATTTCATCACACCAAGCTGCTTGCCTATTGCAGATTCAGTCTTCCCAGCCTGGTGCAGGGTTACAATTTTGTTTTTGGTGTCCATCGACAGCTCTTTGTTCTTCACCATAGTGGAGTTTGGAGTGTGACTGTTTGAGGTTGTAGACAGGTGTCTTTTATACTGATAACAAGTTCAAACAGGTACAATTACTACAGGTAATGAGTGGAGGACATCTCTTAAAGAAGAAGTTAAAGGTCTGTGAGAGCCAGAAATCTTGCATGTTTGTAGGTGACTACTTATTTTCCACCATAATTTGCAAATAAAATCTTGCAAAATCAGAGAACGTGATTTTCTGGATTTGTTTTCTCATTTTGTCTCTCATTGTTGTGGTCTACCTATAATGAGGCCTCTCTCATCTTTTTCAGTGGGAGAACTTGCACAATTAGTGGCTGACTAAATACTTTTTTCCCCACTGTACTTGCCCTTTGAATCAGTCCTTTGCTCCAGCACTGCTGGTTCAATCATTGCTCCTGGACCAGTAGTGATGATATCATGACCATCAGTCACCTGAGCTCTGATTGGCTGCAGGGACACAGGTGACTGGTAGTCGCAACGTCATCTTTTCTTGTCTGATAGAAACAGTTGGAGTTAAGGGCAGATTTGCGGATAAACATGCCTTTTTAGTTTCTTTGTCTTTCTCCCCACTGCTGATTTAACAAAAAGCAGGAAAACCTAGGACTTTTTTTCATTCTGCCCCAGTCCATACAGGAAAACTGAAAAGCGAACAACATGAAGTTTTCAGGTTATTCTGACTGTTTTATTGGCCATTGTAAAAGTGTAGTTATTTACATTTTATCTGCCAAATATTTAAAACATGTTAATAATAAAGAAATTGTTTAAATAATGGGTTTTTTATGATAATACCCTCATTTTAAAGGGGGTTTTCCCTCTACTTTTTCACTGTCTTGTCATATATCATAGTTCTTCTAAACAATACCTTCCTTTTGTAATATACTTGTATTGTTTGTATAGCTATGAGCACATCTCAGCAGGGATGACATAGTACTGTATTTTTATGCAGATTCTTCTTCCTCCTCTGTTAGGGTGCATGCCCACGATCAGTGTCTGCAGCGTTTTGAATGCAGAATGCTTCCGCTGCGTCCAAAACGCTGCGTTGAACAGTACAAGCACAGTGGATGGGATTTCTAGAAATCCCGTACCCTCTGTGCTTGTTTTTTCCACAGCAAACATTGACCTGCGGTGCGTCTTTCTAGACCGCAGCATGTCAATTGTTTGTTGCGGATTCACATGCGTCCTCCGTAGGGAGAACACAAGCGAGAGACCGCAGCGCACTGAACCCTGATCGTGGATACAAGCAGCTGCGGTCTCCTGCATTCTCCTGCGGAGGAGACTCGCGGACCCGCAGTTCAGGACCAGCTGTGTCCAGAATGCAGTGAGTCCTGATCGTGGGCAGATACCCTTAAATCTGATACTTCCTTTTCAGGACAGAAATCGGGCAAAATGAAAGGAAGTTGTCACTGGGCTCTTGATGGTGGATGTTTTAGAGTGAATCACAATTAGTCTCAAACAAGCTGAGCTGACACTTTCATTCAGCAGTAACAGCAGGGGCTGCCTCCTAGGGAAGTGCCACAATCTGCATTTCCAAAGCAAAGGGTTTAGGTAATTCAATCACTCACATGGACAGCCAAAAAGTGCTGAAATTTGCAGAACAAACACAGTGACAGGGCGACTCTGACACTTCCTATCACCCAATATCTTCAGCAACTCGGGATGGAGAATGCAGGGGACCTGCTAAGTTCTGGAAAACAGGCTGCAGCAATGCATGATGGACCTTGTAGTATTAGAACACAGTAAGCCTGTGGAGGGGAAGAGATCGATATAAACATCAAACCTGATGCTGACAGACACCAAGTGCTGCTATATGCATGAGAAAAGATTTATATTACTATAATAAGAGTATGGATGCATTTAATGGCACATAATAGCACGATTGATGAATATAAAAATGAAATAAGTTAGGGTACTGGATAACTTCTTTAAGATCATCATACGTATTGAATAAATGTGAAAGGATTCCTCTCTTTGTATGGGAGTAACCTGAGTAACTTTTGACTTTTGGAGTGGGGGTATTAGATTGGTCTTAAAAAGCCTCAATCGTTTTTTTTTTTAGTACATCCGGAGGGTAGCTTCTCTTTATGACAATGATTGTGAAAATACAGTTAGGTCCAGAAATATTTGGACAGTGACACAATTTTCGCAAGTTGGGCTCTGCATGCCACCACATTGGATTTGAAATGAAACCTCTACAACAGAATTCAAGTGCAGATTGTAACGTTTAATTTGAAGGTTTGAACAAAAATATCTGATAGAAATTGTAGGAATTGTACACATTTCTTTACAAACACTCCACATTTTAGGAGGTCAAAAGTAATTGGACAAATAAACCAAACCCAAACAAAATATTTTTATTTTCAATATTTTGTTGCAAATCCTTTGGAGGCAATCACTGTCTTAAGTCTGGAACCCATGGACATCACCAAACGCTGGGTTTCCTCCTTCTTAATGCTTTGCCAGGCCTTTACAGCCGCAGCCTTCAGGTCTTGCTTGTTTGTGGGTCTTTCCGTCTTAAGTCTGGATTTGAGCAAGTGAAATGCATGCTCAATTGGGTTAAGATCTGGTGATTGACTTGGCCATTGCAGAATGTTCCACTTTTTTGCACTCATGAACTCCTGGGTAGCTTTGGCTGTATGCTTGGGGTCATTGTCCATCTGTACTATGAAGCACCGTCCGATCAACTTTGCGGCATTTGGCTGAATCTGGGCTGAAAGTATATCCCGGTACACTTCAGAATTCATCCGGCTACTCTTGTCTGCTGTTATGTCATCAATAAACACAAGTGACCCAGTGCCATTGAAAGCCATGCATGCCCATGCCATCACGTTGCCTCCACCATGTTTTACAGAGGATGTGGTGTGCCTTGGATCATGTGAAGTTCCCTTTCTTCTCCAAACTTTTTTCTTCCCATCATTTTGGTACAGGTTGATCTTTGTCTCATCTGTCCATAGAATACTTTTCCAGAACTGAGCTGGCTTCATGAGGTGGTTTTCAGCAAATTTAACTCTGGCCTGTCTATTTTTGGAATTGATGAATGGTTTGCATCTAGATGTGAACCCTTTGTATTTACTTTCATGGAGTCTTCTCTTTACATTGACTTAGAGACAGATACACCTACTTCACTGAGAGTGTTCTGGATTTCAGTTGATGTTGTGAACGGGTTCTTCTTCACCAAAGAAAGTATGCGGCGATCATCCACCACTGTTGTCATCCGTGGACGCCCAGGCCTTTTTGAGTTCCCAAGCTCACCAGTCAATTCCTTTTTTCTCAGAATGTACCCGACTGTTGATTTTGCTACTCCAAGCATGTCTGCTATCTCTCTGATGGATTTTTTCTTTTTTTTCAGCCTCAGGATGTTCTGCTTCACCTCAATTGAGAGTTCCTTAGACCGCATGTTGTCTGGTCACAGCAACAGCTTCCAAATGCAAAACCACACACCTGTAATCAACCCCAGACCTTTTAACTACTTCATTGATTACAGGTTAACGAGGGAGACGCCTTCAGAGTTAATTGCAGCCCTTAGAGTCCCTTGTCCAATTACTTTTGACCTCCTAAAATGTGGAGTGTTTGTAAAGAAATGTGTACAATTCCTACAATTTCTATCAGATATTTTTGTTCAAACCTTCAAATTAAACGTTACAATCTGCACTTGAATTCTGTTGTAGAGGTTTCATTTCAAAT
Source organism: Anomaloglossus baeobatrachus (assembly GCF_048569485.1). Classification (NCBI taxonomy): domain Eukaryota; kingdom Metazoa; phylum Chordata; class Amphibia; order Anura; family Aromobatidae; genus Anomaloglossus; species Anomaloglossus baeobatrachus. The sequence goes on from NC_134353.1 coordinate 749,286,467, forward strand.
CCAATGTGGTGGCATGCAGAGCCCAACTCGCGAAAATTGTGTCACTGTCCAAATATTTCTGGACCTAACTGTAGGTGTTTCTCTGAAGGTTATGTAAGCTTTATGTGCCAGGTGTATTGTATTAAAGATAGTAGAGAAATATTTTTTCCCACATTTTTATTTATTTAGGAGCTCATGAAGCTATGAATGGAAAAGAACCACAGAAAGGATGCAAACGGCAGAATGGTCCTATAAGACAGCAAGTGAAAACTATCAAAATTCCCAGGACTATGAAAAATGAAGCATTCCTGAAGGTAGAATCTATTTTTATTTACTGTAGCTAATAAATAGAACCACAGAGACAAATGTGGGGGTGATCTAATTTAGATTTCTTTACCAGGGGGGCAGGGGTCTTAGGATCAGCGATAATCCGAGATGTATATAATACGGTAGGGCCGTTCTGTACTTCCACATTTCTCTTGTTTCATATTCTTGTGTAAGATTTACTTCAAGTAGAGGAAAAGTCCTGCACCGCCAGCCCTCAGGTTACCTTGTGGTCTTCACACACGTGCAGGGGATGGGGTCACAGCGCCTGGTAAGCTTGGGTGCAGCGTGCACGTCAGGAGGGAAAGTCAATCTCAATAGTCCATATAAAAAAGAAGGAAACCTGACTGCATACAGCTGCTGTGCCGGAAAAATTTATTTAGGAATTTTCTCCAAGAGTGCAGGTAAAATAAGCGGGAGGTAACCTGGATGCGAGTCCCTCCGGGAGGACGACGGCCGTTTCGCCTGCCAATCAGGCTTCTACGGGTCCACATGTGGGGGTGATCGTACACTCCTTAAAAAGGGGAGTGCACCCAGGTCACGTCACCACATGTTAAAAACAGAGGAATCACCACCAAACAGTAATTTACATACATATAATCACTGTTCGACATTTTAAGAAAACGTTCCTGCAAGGCACCACTGTGCAAGTTAAAAACAATGTACAAAAAAGAAAAAAAAGGAACGATATGTGATATGGGCATAGTGTGATAATATGAAATATTTTAGCAGGCTATTTTTTCTGCTCCAATTTATAAAAACACTGCTAAATCGTTGCGGTCGTTCAGTCCCAGATTACCCTGTGCTCCAAAAAGTTTTCCGTTTTCTTAAAATGTCGAACAGTGATTATATGTATGTAAATTACTGTTTGGTGGTGATTCTTCTGTTTTTAACATGTGGTGACGTGACCTGGGTGCACTCCCCTTTTTAAGGAGTGTACGATCGTCCCCACATGTGGACCCGTAGAAGCCTGATTGGCAGACGAAACGGCCGTCGTCCTCCCAGAGGGACTCGCATCCAGGTTACCTCCCGCTTATTTTACCTCCACTTATGGAGAAAATTCCTAAATAAATTTTTCCGGCACAGCAGCTGTATGCAGTCAGGTTTCCTTCTTTTTTATATGGACTATTGTGTAAGATTTATACCTTGATAATGTCCCCTACAATTGCTTCTACATAAATATACAGCAAAAAAAAGGGGCATATCCAGCTCACCTGTCATTGAAGTCCATGCTTTCCTCCAGTTGCACGAGTCCCGCTGGCCAGTCCACACCGGTGCGTGTAGTAGAGGATATAGAAGGAAGGATTGGGCTCAGCACCAGTATAATAAAATATAAAAAACTTTTATTGATACTAGATTAAAATATTATCTGGGATCACATTGTAAATGACAAAAACAGGTGAAATTTTACGCGTTTCGGACAGACAACTATTAAAAACCAGAGATGTCCTTAGTCATGTACAACATGTTGCCAGATAATATTTTAATCTAGTATCAATAAAAGTTTTTTATATTTTATTATACTGGTGCTGAGCCCAATCATTCCTTCTAAATCCTCTTCTACATAAATATGCCTTGGCTGCGCGTTTCTCTGTTTTCAACAGACGCTGCTATCAGACTTCTCTGGCTGCAGATTATCTCTCCTGAAAACTAAAGGGTACTTTACACGCTGCAATATCACTATCGATATCGCTAGCGAGCGAACCCGCCCCCGTCGGTTGTGCGACACGGGCAAATCGCTGCCCGTGGCGCACAACATCGCTTACACCCGTCACACGGACTTACCTTCCCTGTGACGTTGCTCTGGCCAGCGAACCGCCTCCTTTCTATGGGGGGCGGTTCGTGCGGCGTCACAGCGACGTCACACGGCAGCCGTCCAATGGAAGCGGAGGGGCGGAGATGAGCGGGCGGAAGATCCCGCCCACCTCCTTTCTTCCTTCTTTTCTGGTGGACGCAGGTAGGAGATGTTCGTCGTTCCTGCGGTGTCACACATAGCGATGTGTGGTGCCGCAGGAACGACGAACAACATTGTACCAGCAGCAGCAGCGATATTATGGAAAGGAGCGACGTGTCAACAATCAACGATTTTTGGCATTTTTGCGATCGTTGATCGTCGCTCCTTGGTGTCACACGCTGCGATGTCGCTAACGGCGCCGGATGTGCATCACTAACGACGTGACCCTGACGATATATCGTTGGCAATGTCGCAGCGTGTCAAGCACCCTTTTGGATCAGCTATAGAAATTCCAACCAACCAATCCTTTTCTGTCTCAACTGGGAAATTTCAGAGGCCCCATATACAGTTGAAACCAGACGTTTACATATACTATTTAAATAGACACATCTGCATGTTTTTCTCACTATCTGACATGAAATCAGAATAAACCTTTCCCGTTTTAGGTCAATTAGGAACCAAAATTATTTATATTTTCCAAATGCCAGAATAATGAGAGAGTGAAAATGTTTTAAGGCATTTTTATTACTTTCTGCAAAGTCACAAGTTTGCATATATTTCATTAGTATTTGGTACCATTGCCCTTATACTGTATAAATTGGGTGAAACATTTTGGATCCTTCCACAATCTTCTCACAATAGTTGGTAGGAATTTGGGCCCAGTCGTCCTGACAGAACTGGTGTAACTGAGCCATGTGTGTAGGTCACCTTGCTCACATCGGCCTTTTCAGCTTTGCCCATAAATTTTCAATAGGATTGAGATCAGGGTTTCGTGATGGCCACTCCAAAACACTGACTTTTTTCATCCTTTATTTAATCAGATACATTTTTATTGAACAGTTTTAACATATAAAGAAAAAACAAACTAGATAGTAACCAAAACAACTCCTCCCCCCCACAGAACCGAAAATATCAATTGACCCGAATAATACTGACTTTCATATTCGCCAAGGCATAAAACACAGTCCATCAGCAATTGTTATCTCCCAAGTAAGCAAACATTTAGCCTGAGTAGCAACAGTGTCCCTTCCTTTGATCCCCCTACGGCGCATATGTCTTTCTGACCCATCTAAAATGTATGTGCTACCTAGAATAAGCCAGCTAACAAAGATCTAGCCCACATCAAAGTCATTGGCACCAGGTTCAGAGTGTCAAGCCAGGAGGCCCAGAGATCTTCAAATTCCTTGCACACCTGTCTTTCCTCATACATATATTTCCCTAACCTGAGAATGTTATTTATATTATCAATCAAGCGCCCGGTATAATATACATGCAATAGCTAACTTGTGATTTTCCTGAATGAGAAGTTCCGCCATGTAGCCGAGGCTACACATCAGAAGTCCTCTATCAATACCTCCTCAGTCGCAGACAATTCCACATAAGATGTATCAGGTCCGCATCTGTAATCGCAACTCCACATTTCCAGCAGCATGAGTCTGGGCTAGCCTCTATTTAAAAAAAACAAAACAAAAATGCTGGGGTCATATACACCCTATGTATTAGAAATATTTGCAATAGCCTATGCGATTCACTAAGGCTACGTTCACACATCAGTTTTTTGGCATCAGGCACACATCAGTTTTTTGGCATCAGGCACAATCCGGCGTGTGCCTGATGCAACTGATCCGGTGCAGAATATGCAAAAATGGATGCGCCTGATCCTTTTTTTTTATGGATCCAGTATACCTGATTCGTCAAAAAACGGATCCGACGCATCAGTTTTTTGCATCCGTTTCGTCCGTTTTTTTTTTGCTGGATCGTTTTTTTTCAATAAATTGGAGCATGCTCAGTTTAAAAAAATGGATCCGGCACCTGCATCCATTTTTTGCCAGATCCAGATAGGCTTCTATTGTAAATCACGCCGTATCCGGCGCGATACGTTTTTTTTTTTTTCAGAGACAAAAAACGTTCAATGAGACGTTCCATCCGGCCGCCGCATTGAGTAATTACGCCGGATCCATCAGAAGTCGGATGCAACGCAAGGCCATCAGGCACAATCCGGCGCTAATACAAATCAATGGGGATAAAACTGATCCGGCGCCGGATCCGTTTTATGGTTTTTTTTGGATTGTGCCTGATGGAAAAAAACTGATGTGTGAAAGTAGCCTAACTGATACAACTTTGTCCTCCTTGATCCGCTTCGTTACCAGTTTGGCATTATGCTTCGAGTCATGGAAGACTCATTTCCGCCCAAGCTTTCAGTTCCCGGCTGGTGTCTTGAGATGTTGCATCAGTATTGCCACACAATCTTCTTTCCTAATGATGATCCATCTGTTTTGTGAAGTGCTCCAGTCCCTCCTGCAGCAAAACAACCCGTCAACATGATGCTGCCACCGCCGTGTTTCACAGTTGGGATGGTGTTCTTAGGTTTCAAAGCTTCTCCCTTCTTCTCCAAACATAACAATGGTCATTATGGCCAAACAGTTCATTTTTAGTTTTGTCAGACCACAGGGCATGTCTCCAAATTTGTTTTTGTGTGCATTTGCAAACATTAATCTGGCTTTTTCATGGTTATTTTGGAGTAATGGCTTCTTCCTGGCACAGTGGCCTTATTATTCTGGCACTTGGCAAATCTAATAATTTAGGTTCCTAATTGACCTAAAACGGGAAAGGTTTATTCTGATTTCATTTCATGTCATATAATATATATATATATATATTATATGACATGAAATGTCATATAATATATGGAATATATATATAATATATATATGTAATATGTATATATATATATATATATATATATATATATATATATATATATATATATATATATATATATATATATATATATATATATATATATATATATATATATATATATATATATATATATATATATATGTGTGTAATATGTAATATATATATATAATATATATATATAGAGAGAGAGAGAGGCATTTAGCAGTAATGATGAGTGAGGCACACAAGGTGCAATTTTGGCTTATACTCGTAGATAATATTCTAGCTAAATAGAACAGCTCTATGCAGCTCACTGTTTATCTGTTTGGTTTTTTTCCATGTATTTTAGCATCCAGATCTTACCATGGGCCAAAAACGATATTTATACAGCATTGCCAAAATCTACAGCACCAGCAACTTGAGAGCCCTGACTGAAAAACATCTGCAATCACAGATAAGATGCGGTACGACATTAAAACACATTAAAAAGTTTTCATCCAATCATACTTAGCATACATAGTTAATACGGAATGTAAGGACATTTCTATAAATTAATTATTTCTGCTGCTATCAACAGAGTAGCTTGAATTTTTTTTTTTTAAGAAATATAAATTTAGTGTATTGTATACAGTGTGGATAAATAGAGAAGTATGCCTGGATGCATATTGCCCTAGACGCAGTGATGGGAATGCATACCATAGAGACTTACTGGAGTGGGTCCATTGAAGAAGGTATATGGCATTAGCCTTATGGAATTTCTCAGCAAAGGTGTATTAGGTTTATCAGGGGAGGATTTTGGTTACGCGTGGCTTTGGGTGTCTCCTGTATCCTCTTCCAGAGAACAATTGTAGAAAAAGGGTTTCTATACCGCGCCAATGATCACAAAACTGGAAGTCGGATTGATGTGGCTTTATTGTAGCATAGGTCTACGCGTTTCAGGAGCTCTGCTCCCTTCCTCAGGACCATAGAAACAACATCAAATCTCTCCATGGACGCCATGTACCATCAATGTTGTGGAGTCGCAATGGGTTCCAAAGTGTCTCCGACGTTTGCTAACCTGGTTATGGGATTGTTCGAACTCTTATATATTTACTAGAAGGTGGCCCGATTCTACGCATCGGGTATTCTAGAATTTACGTATTGTGTAGTTCATGTATGATTTTTGTTATATATATATATATATAGAGAGAGATGTTGTTGTCTGTAGTTACCAAGTGTTTGTGTAGGCGCTGTACATGTTCTGGGTGTTGTCTGGGTGTGACGGGGGGTGAGAGCGGTGTTGTATGTGTGTTGCGTGTGTTGCGTTGTTTGTGGAGCGCTGTGTGTCTGTAGCGTTGTGTGTGTGTTGCGCGGTTTGTGTGTGTGTGGTGTGTTTTGGGGGGAGGTATGTTTTGAGCAATGTGTGTGTTGTGCGGTATGTGCGTATATTTGTGTGTGCCGCGGTGTTTGTGTGTGCAGCGTTGTCTGTGTGTGCAGCGTTGTCTGTATGTGTGGGTGTCTGTGTAGGGCAGTTGTTTGTGGTTCCCAGTGTGTGTGTGTGTGTGTGTGGTGTGTTGTGCAGTGCGCGCGCGTGTGTGTGTGTGTGTGTGTGTGTGTGTGTGCATCAGCCTCTCTTCTCTCAGCCTACCTCTCCCAGCCTCCCTCCTCCCAGCCTCTCTCAGCATCAGCCTCCCTCTCCCAGCCTCCCCAGCATCAGCCTCCGCCAGCATCAGCCTCTCTCCTTCCAGCCTCCTCCAGCATCAGCCTCCCTCTCCCAGCCTTCCCAGGATCAGCCTCTCTCCTTCCAGCCTCCGTCCTCCCAGCCTTCCCCAGCATCAGCTTTCCCCTCCCAGCCTCCCTCAGCATCAGCCTTCCCCAGCATCAGCCTCTCTCCTCCCAGCCTCAGCCTCTCTCCTTCCAGCCTCCCCCAGCATCAGCCTCTCTCCTTCCAGCTTCCCTTAGCATCAGCCTCCCATTCCCAGCCTTCCCCAGGATCAGCCTCTCTCCTCCCAGCCTCCTTCCTCCCAGCTTCCCTCAGCATCAGCCTTCTGCTCCCAGTCTCCCCCAGCATCAGCCTCTCCATGCATCAGCCTCCACCAGCATCAGCCTCTCTCCTTCCAGCCTCCCCCAGCATCAGCCTCCCCTTCCCAGCCTTCCCCAGGATCAGCCTCTCTCCTCCCAGCCTCCTTCCTCCCAGCCTCCCTCTCCCAGCCTCCCTCAGCATCAGCCTTCCGCTCCCAGTCTCCCTCAGCATCAGCCTCCCCAAGCATCAGCCTCCACCAGCATCAGCCTCTCTCCTTCCAGCCTCCCCCAGCATCAGCCTCTCTCCTTCCAGCCTCCCTCAGCATCAGCCTCCCGTTCCCAGTCTTCCCGAGGATCAGCCTCTCTCCTCCCAGCCTCCTTCCTCCCAGCCTCCCTCAGCATCAGCCTTCCCCTCCCAGTCTCCCCCAGCATCAGCCTCCCCAAGCATCAGCCTCCACCAGCATTAGCCTCTCTCCTTCCAGCCTCCCCCAGCATCAGCCTCCCCATGCATCAGCCTCTCTCCTTCCAGCCTCTCTCCTTCCAGCCTCCCCCAGCATCAGCCTCCCCTTCCCAGCCTTCCCCAGGATCAGCCTCTCTCCTCCCAGCCTCCTTCCTCCCAGCGTCCCTCTCCCAGCCTCCCTCAGCATCAGCCTTCCGCTCCCAGCCTCCCCAAGCATCAGCCTCCACCAGCATCAGCCTCCCTCGTCCCAGCCTCCCCCACCATCAGCCTCTCTCCTCCCAGCCTTCCCCATGATCAGCCTCTCTGCTCCCAGCCTCCTCCAGCACGCCGTGCTCCTCTGCCGACACTCACACACCCGATCGCATCCACTCACACACACCCGATCGCATCCACTCACACACACCCGATCGCATCCACTCACACACACCCGATCGCATCCACTCACACACACCCGATGGCATCCACTCACACACACCCGATGGCATCCACTCACACACACCCGATCGCATACACTCACACACACCCGATCGCATCCACTCACACACACAGACACTGACGATATCGCACATACGCGCTTATACTCACAACATCCGGGGATATCACATGCTTCTGGCCATGTGATCCTCCGGCAGGTCCTGGAAGATCACAACAGCACAGTATCGAGGCCGAGAAGCAAGCGATATCCCAGGATGTTGTGAGTATGTGGATGCGATGTGATGTGTGTGTGTGTGTGAGTGTGATCTGATTTGTGTGTGTGTATGTGTGTGCTGTTATGTGTGTGCTGTTATGTGTCTGTATTTTCCGGCGCTGCAGGACCTTGATGTGTGGATGCGATGTGATGTGTGTGTGATGTGTGTGTGAGGTGTGTGTGAGAGTGAGTGTGAGCCGGTGTACACTGGTAACTATGATACACATCGGGTAACTAAGGGACCTTAGTTACCCGATGTGTATAATGGTTACCAGCTTTCACGGCCTCCGTGAAGATCCCAGCATCGCAAGGTTATGTCTGGCGCTGCCGGGATCCTGACGGAGCCGGTGTAGAAGCAAGAGATATCCCAGCATGTTGTGATGTGTGGATGTGAGTGTGAGAGTGAGTGTGATCTGATGTGTGTGTGTGAGAGTGAGTGTGATCTGATGTGTGTGTGTGTACTCACCTAGGAATCGGGGCTCCGTGTCAGTTGGGCCAGAGCGAGCGTGGATTGCGTGAGGGGGGTGGGGCCTGCAGAGAGCCGGGGCGAGAGGCCAATCCGTGTGGGGGGGCGGGGCCATGGCGAGCCCAGCGGCCAATCAGCTTTGTGTCACCGTAAGGACACAATTTCGGAGCATGACAGACAGACAGACAGATAGACAGACAGATAGACAGACAGACAGACAGAATAAGGCAATTATATATATAGATTCCTCCGAATTTTTCAAAAATGTGGTAGTTTATAAGAGATATATAGATGATCTGATAATTATCTGGGATAATAGTGAAAATAACCTCCCTCACTTCCTATAGAGTATACATAATAATAATTGGGGTTTAGAATTCTCCCCTACTATTGGTGTAGAGTCCATTAATTTTTTGGACCTCACGATATCACATATTGATGGAATTATTATTACGAAAACCTTTTTTAAACCTGTGGATTCGAATGGCTATATAAATTTCACTAGCAGCCATTATGAGAAATGGTTACTTAATATCCCTGGAAACCAATTCCAGAGGATTAGAAAGAATTGCACACTTGATAAAGATTTCAATGAACAGGCAGCGATACTCAGAGAAAGATTCAGGGAGAAGAACTACCCTATGGCCACTATAAAAAGAGCCTATCAGACAAATAAGAGTCTTAAACAGTCCGATCTTATCCATAAAAAGGAGAGCAATATGACTATATCTCAGGGTACCTCGGGGTTAAATTTTTCTTCCCATTTCCTAACCACGTTTAGTAGCGATGGAAATTTAATCAAAAATATCCTCAAAAAACATTGGGCTATTTTGCACAATGACCCCTTTTTGAAAAATGTATTACCTAGTCATCCTGGGGTTACATACCGGAGGGCCTCTACCCTCAAAAATCATTTAGCCCCCAGTAGGCTTAGAGATTTTGACACTCCTATTGTCATGAATAAAATGGTGGGTGCTTACAAATGCTACGCTAAGAATTGTCTGTGCTGTAAAAACATCCAGCATGGAAGGCTGAACTTTGGTCTCAAACCGGGAGGAATGGAGTTTTGTATAAAAAGTCACCTTACATGTCAGTCGGACTATGTCGTTTATCTTATTGAATGCGATTGTGCAAAGCGTTATGTGGGAAGGACAACACAGCCTTTGCACAAGAGGTTAAACTCACACAGGCATAACATTAAGATTGGGTTCATGTTACATGGCCTGTCTCGACATGTGACCCTACATCATGATAAGAAAATTAAATTAAAGATAACCCCTATCGAACAAATACCCTCACATGTAGGTAATAGGGCCGAGGTCCTAAATAGGAAGGAAGAGATTTGATGTTGTTTCTATGGTCCTGAGGAAGGGAGCAGAGCTCCTGAAACGCGTAGACCTATGCTACAATAAAGCCACATCAATCCGACTTCCAGTTTTGTGATCATTGGCGCGGTATAGAAACCCTTTTTCTACAATTGTTCTCTGTTATCAGCCGCTTTGGGTTGCCGCTGCCTGGATCCATTTGTAAATGCGAGTACAGTAGTTGTGACTTTCACAACTACAGTTGGTGAGTATAATTGCTCCCCTTGCCTATTGCCCTGTGCCTATAAGGGTAAGACCCTATTGCGCTTTATTCTCCACAGCTCTTCCTCTCCTGTATCCTCTTCCAGGCACACAACAACTATTGACATTCTTTTGGCTCTACATGAGCCCTCCAACAGTTAAAAGGAAATCTGTCAGCAGGTTTTTAGTCTCCAAAATCACATCATCTATGTAAAGTCCCTGTAATGTTGATTACATCCATACCATTGTATTATAAGTTTGTGTCTCTGTATTATTGATACATATGTAACAATTTGTATGTAAATGAGTTACAAGTGCATGGCGCTTAGCTGTAAACGTACAGCTCTCTGACTTCCCTCCATTTTTTCCTCCAACGGTAGCCTGTCAATGATTGATAGACATATCACTCTTGTAGAAGTGCAATCATTGCCAGGCATGGTACATGCACAGAACGCATGTGCTGCCCTTGAGACAAACAGCGCTCGCATGAGATCTCAGGCAGGGGGCTGTTCAAAGAGGAGTGTTACTTATAAGTCACTATCAGGAGACTGGCCACGGGAGGAGACAAGTAGTGTGGAGAGAAAGTTGTAAGTGTAGGACCATGCACCCTCATACTCATGACTCTCTTGTATAAAAAATTGCCAATGGATTGCTATAAAACAGAAATATGGACTTTACATTATAGAGATCATGTTAGTTTGGGGTCTATAAACATGATGACAGATCCCGCTATAAAAAATAATCAAAATGAAAACAACCCCTGGCAAAAATTATGGACTCACCTGGCTCTGAGGATGTTCATTCAGTTGTTTACTTTTGTTTAAAAAAGCAGATCACGCTCAGACCTGGGGGGTGTGGCCAGCAGGCAGCATGAGCGGTCGCATCTGAGAGCAGCTCCGCAGTCCAACGCTGATATATACTATTAATCCTGCCGAAATTGGTGCCTAAATACACCTACAGATTACCTGTGGTGCGGTGATCATTCTGAGCGGTAATATGAGTAGAGGTCGCAGTGCTGCGGCGGCTGAGAAGCTGAAGAAATTTGCCCGAGACTCCCAGCAAGATGGCGCCGGCAAACAGGCAGAGCGGGAAGCCAGTGAGGAGGAGGAGGAGAACATGGAGGCTGGATCCAAGGAATCGCAGGAGTTGACCTTGCAGCAAGTTACTTCGCAATTACTTGCAGCGATCCAGGATTCAAAAGTGTCGCTGACGGGTAAAATTGAGGAGGTTAAGATCGATGTGGGTCTCCTCAGGCTGGATTTGCAAAATCTGAGAGAGCGGGTAATGGAGACGGAACAGCGGATCTCCACGCTGGAGGACGGCGCAAGAGCGACGCCGGGCAGATTGTCCTCTTTGGAAAGCGCGGCAAACAACTGGGCGCAGAGGGCTGGCGATCTGGAAAACCGCCTGCGTCGCAACAATTTAAGAATCCTAGGGATGCCGGAGAGAGCAGAAGGGAGCGACCCATGTAAGTTCATGGAAACATGGCTCTCCGAAACTTTCCCTGATGCGACACTGTCAGCGGCCTTCGCCATAGAAAGAGCCCACCGGGTGCCGGCCAGACCTCCTCCCCCTGGAGCGCAGCCCAGACCCCTCCTGGCCCGACTGCTGAGCAGCAGGGATAGAGATGCGATCCTTGGTGCGGCGAGACGCAAGGGCCCGATCTTACACAACAACGCTTCCATATTGATCTTCCCTGACTTCTCTGCGTCTCTTCAGAAAACGAGGGCATCCTTCATTCAAGTGAAAAAACGCCTTAGAGAACATCAAATTGCCTACTCCATGATCTTCCCAGCTCGTCTCAGAGTGGTTTATCAAGAGCGCTCCCTTTTCTTTACTTCTCCTGCGGAGGCGGATGACTGGATCAACACACTGAAGAGGAAGCGCTGATGCGTTACAGTTATGGGCGATGCCTGGAGGGTCGTTGTTGTGTTGGCGTCGCGGCTTTGATACACTTATTTCATCTTCTCCGGAGTGAGGTCGGTAATGCGATCCTAATTCTTGGGACGTCGTGTCTGAAATCGCTGTTGTGATCGTTTTATGATCATCCTATGCAGGTACTCGGCGTCCCTTGTTATCAAAGGCGCGAAATAGTTTTGTTTTCTACACCTCTTCTGTCATGTGAGTGGAGCGGGGTCGGGATCGCAGTTGTGCCCACGCCCTGATCTCCTGGTTCCAGTTCGTTGAGAAGCTGATGAACTTATCAGGATGCGCTGATGCGCTTGTGGCCCTCCGGAAGCATGTGAATTACTGGGTGCGATTATTATTGGCCTTCCATTGAGCCGGTTTCCAGGTCGGCCCTTCTCGGTCTGGGCAGCTTGAGGTCGCGCCTGGGATGCGATGTGGCCTGCGTTCACTGCGATCATTGCTAAGCCCAGTTTGAGCTCCGGATCACTCGGTCGCAGGTGCATCGCTTGTGGGACCGGACCGAGTTGACATCAGGCGGGACTTGGGCCAGACCGCAGTTGCGGCACCAAGAACACTTTCCAGCGAACTTGTGTTATCCTGTATTTTTCGATCCAACATGGGACTTTACTTTGGGTTCGCAACAGTTGGCAACGCACTTAAGTTCATATTGCTGAATTTTGCTTTTAGAGTTGTATTCAGCTTCTAAGGTTACCATACATCATAATATCTTATAACTTAAGATTACCTGCAAATTCTCCTCTCATTTCCTTCACACTTCCATCTCTTCCTTCCCCCTTCCCCTCTTATTTGCTTAATTCCCCATCCTCCCCATCCCACCCCCTACCCCCTCTTTGTCCTCTTACTCCCCTCCTACTCTAAGTCTCTCCCTGCTCTTCTCTCCAACTTCCCCCTTTACCCTTCCTCTCTTCCCCCAGTTTCCTCCCAGTTTTGCCCACTGTTACCCCTTTCCTCCTCATATCTCTATATTCTCCCTCCCTCTTATCTCATTTTCTTCCCTCTCTCTCTCTCCTCCCCTTGCCCTCTTTCTTTTCTTTTTCACACTTCTATTTCGTCCCCCCCCTCCCTGTTTTTTTTTTTTTTTTCTTTCTTCTCTCTTTCTTTTCTTTCCTCTCTGTTTCTTCCTCGTCTTTCCTCTCCCTTATTTCTATACTCACCTATTCTTGGTCCTTTCACTTAGGCACGATTAAAGGTTATGTTGCAGGGTAATTCAATTTATTGGACTGCAGGAGAAGCTTAAGCCCTTGTTTGAGGACACCCCCGTACCAAGTACACCATCTAGCCACGTTGGTTCACCCTAGTCGTTGCTAGGGAAAATCTCTCCTGGTCACATTACTGGACCAGTTCTTATCGGCTGTGTGAGTGCAACCGATTGTTTGTATTTAAGGGTACGTTTACCCCAGTTCTACTGTAGGTTAAGTTTGGACTTTTTTTCATTCAATTTAGCAAGTGATATCTTTCAATGGCTTCAAGCTTGATGACATGGAATGTTAGGGGACTGGGCACATCCAGGAAAAGGCCGGCAGTATTTGCACATATCAAAAGATCCAAAGCTCAGATTGTATGTTTACAGGAGACCCATTTATTGTTGGAGACCACTAGAGTGCTCCAGAAGCCTTGGGTTCAATGGTCAGCTCACTCTGTTCGTTCCTCATATTCTAGGGGAGTATCGGTACTAATCCATAAAGCACTGCGGTGGGACCCGGGTAAGATTATAAAGGATAATGAGGGGAGGTATGTGTTTATCCAGGCTCATATTGATGGGGTAATGATAGTGATCCTAGCCATATACATCCCCCCTGCGATGGGAATCTCGATTCTGTATGAGGCGGCTAAGTTTGCCTCACAATTCCCACAAGCCTTGGTGCTCTGCATGGGGGACTTCAATTTGATCAATAACCCGGGACTGGATAGATTCAACACCCGACAGGTCCCGATCTCCCCTACGATACAAACTAGACTGAGTGCATTCCTACAGGAGGTAGGATGGTACGACATGTGGCGGTTTTTCAACCCAGTACTGAGAGAATATACATGCTATACTCCAGGGAAAAACTCATTATCTCGAATTGATTACATTTGTGGAAATGAAAGAGTCTGTGCCCATATACAATCGGTATGTCACCTGCCCAGATCAGTATCAGATCACTCCCCGGTATTTGTAGGCATTAAATGGGAGGGATGTAAATCTCGTAAAGTGTCACGGAAGATTAACCCTTGGTGGCTCTCACTCTTTGGTACCAATGATAGGATTCCTGACCAGCTCAGGGCATACACTGAGACGAACTCCGTGGAAGAGAATCGCTCGGCTTATTGGGACGCGCTTAAGGCGTATCTGAGGGGATGCTGTCACTCCTCTATCTCCTATCTCAAGAAACAGGCGGCCAGAGAGGAGGAGGAATTGGCCAATCAAAATAGAGTGCTCGAACATAGATTCACCTCGGACCCTTCTGAGGAAAATAGATCTCAGTGGCTACAGGCTGGGAGGAAATATCTTTTGTACTTGCAAGATAAGGCTAAGAGACATGTCTTCTTCACGAACCAGAGATATTTTGAGCAAGGGAACCAATCTAGCAGTTTACTAGCGTTCTTGGTGCACCAATCCAATAGCTCACCTGTGGTCCTTAAGATTAGAGACCCTAGCGGTGAATCAGTCACTTCCGTCAATGGTATTCTGGAGGTGTTTCTGGATTTCTATAAGAACCTATATGAGTCCAGGCTGACCGTGTCAAGGGAGGAGATCACTGATTACTTACGAGATCTGGAGTTTCCCAGATTGACTTTGGCCCAGACATCGGCCTTGGATGAGCCCATTAGTATGGAGGAGATAGTGGAGGCGATGGGAGCCCTCAATAGGGGTAGGGCGTCTGGGCCAGACGGACTCCCGATTGAGATATTTGACAAATATCAGGGGGATCTGGCTCCAGCCCTCCTGGAGACGGTTGAGGCTTCGTTCCGCAGGGGATGGTTGCCTGATTCTTTCTATGAGGCAACCATCGTTCTACTATTGAAACCAGATAAGGACCCATTAGATTGTGGCTCGTACAGACCGATATCTTTGTTAAACTCTGATTACAAAATTCTTACCAAAATTCTAGCAACTAGACTCAATAAAGTGATCTCCTCCATAGTACATGAGGATCAGTCTGGATTCATTCCGGGTAGGAGTACCTCGGATAACCTGAGGAGGGCGGAGGTGGTCTTACAGATGGGCACCAAGTTAGAGGAGGATTGGGCTTTGGTCTCCCTGGATGCGGCCAAAGCCTTTGATTCTATAGAATGGCCGTACCTGTTGGAGGTACTGCGGGCATTTGGTTTCGGCAACAAATTCATTAGATGGATTGAGATTATATATAAATCCCCATCTGCTAACATTCAGGTGGGCGGCGGGGTGTCAGAAACTTTCCCCTTGGGGAGGGGAACCAGACAGGGATGCCCCCTATCCCCTCTCCTGTTCGCCCTCGCCATGGAACCGCTGGCGGTGCGCATTCGGGCGGACCCAATTTACCGGGGAGTGAGACACCGTAGGGGAGATGAACGCTTGTCTCTGTATGCAGATGACTTGCTATTGTTCGCATCTGATCCGGATTCCTCCATTCCTAGAGCCGTGGAACTAATTGACCGATTCGGGGAGTTCTCGGGTCTGTCAATAAACTGGTCAAAGTCGTACCTCCTCTTTCTGTCCCGGGACAGAGAGGAAATGGCGAACACCCGCATATGTAGGGTTCCAGTAGTGGATCATTTTAAATACCTTGGGATTATACTGGCGAGAAGCCCTTCGGAGATGATAGCAAGAAATATTGCCCCCCTGTTATCACACCTTGGGGAGAAATTTAATAGATGGAGCCAACTCCCGCTCTCAGTGGCGGGAAGGATTAACCTCCTTAAAATGATAGTGCAACCAAAGTGTCTTTATATTACCCAGCATGTATTTGTACAGATTCCTCGCTCTTTCTTTCGGTCCCTGGAATCCTTAATGATCACCTTTGTCTGGGGCACGTCCAGATCGAGGGTCCAGTTGGTCAAATTACAGAGACCCAAGGACATGGGGGGTATGGCCCTTCCTGATCTGTACATATACTACCTGGCCGGACAATTGAAATATCATCTGGGTCGGTGGACACTTCCTGGGGTAAGGGGTTCTCCGGAGGGACTCCTGGCAGAGTTCACAGGGGTGGATCTCCTTTGGCCACTATTGACAGATCACAAGAGGGCCGCATCCTCCCGATACACAAACTAGGGGCCAGGATCTGGAAAGAGACTAAAGCCATATTCGGATTTCAGGATATACCAACTGAGACACCCATATGGGATAACCTGGACCTTCCACACTTTTGTGGGCTGCCGGGGTTTGGCGAATGGAGGAATCGAGGAATAGTCTCCCTGGGATCACTGGTCCGGGATGGTGAACTCCGCCCCTTTGCACAACTGCGTACGGAATTTGATCTGCCGGAATCTCATGGGTTTCAGTATCTCCAGATTAGGCACGCCTTTCGGGCTCAGTTCTCTGGTCGTGGGGTTAGATTCTCTTCCTTTCCAATCATTGGAATTATTAGATCACAGGGCCCTGGCGGCCTTATTTCCAAATTATACTCCTCCCTTATTCGGGCCAAGGTCATGAACAGTCCTCTTTCTATCCGGGAGAGGTGGAGTGCCAGGATTCCTGAAATTGATGATGCAGTGTGGGACGACATTGTCGAATCCCACACGCTGGTCTCTCCCGCAATTAATAATAGACTGATTCAGTTATATATAATACACCAGAGTTGTATCACTCCCCAGAGACTAAACAAGATGAAAAAGGCGAATAATTTAGTGGGGGTGGGTTGTCCGAGATGCGGGAGAGGCGGTGCTGATTTCTGGCACACGATATGGGATTGCCGGGCCATTCTCTCCTATTGGAGTGAGGTTGTAACGACTCTTTCCACCATACTTCAAAAAGGGGTTGCTCTGTGCCCAATTCTGTGTCTATTTGGGGTGGTGGATGTACACTCCTGGTCCCAAGATGAAAATGTATTAATAAAAAAGGTATTGTTTCTGGCCCGGAAGGGCATTATATTAAATTGGATGAGCACTCATCCCCCAACTAGAGCCTCTTGGATTGCATTGGTAAATGCTATAATCCCGTCAGAACAATTTGTTTATAAGACAAGAGGTTCATTACATAAATTCGACAAAATATGGGGTAGATGGCTGGGATCGCCCTTGACCGGAGGATCACCCGGTTGCCTAGCTGATAACCTACAGTCGGTATTATTGCAATAATAATCAATAATGCTCCGTGAGAGGAAAGGAGAAACATGTGATCCAAGATATACTGTATCAGGATTATGATGAGGTCCCTGAAATCTGGGTTGCACTTTCCTTGTTAACATGGGCTTTTTGGCTCAGGATGGATATGCCTCGCGAGCTGACACCTTTGTTATGTTTAATGTACTAAGGCCATGCTGAAAGTAACAGACGTTGACTTGATTATTGATGCTTTATTACTCTGATTATCAACTAGTTTACAGGTATTTTTTTTTTTACTGTACATTTTGCTGATTTATCCCTCAATGTAATGATTTACTTAACCTTCAATAAAACGAGTTTTAAAAAAAAAAAAGCAGATCACAGACATGGCAAAACTAAAGTCATTTCAAATGGCAACTTTCTGGCTTTAAGAAACACTAAAAAAAAATGAAAACATAATGTGCTAGCCAGTAACTGTTACTTTTCAAGACCAAACGAGGAAAAAAATATGGAATCACTCAATTCTGAGGTAAAAATAATGGAATCACCCTGTAAATTTTCATTCCAAAACTAACACCTGCATCAAATAAGATATAAGATCTGCTTGTTAGTCTGAATCTAAAAAGGAGTGATCACACCTTGGAGAGCTGTTGCACCAAGTGGACTGACATAAATCATGGCTCCAACACGAGAGAAGTCAATTAAAACAAAGGAGAGGATTATCAAACTCTTAAAAGACGGTAAATCATCACGCAATGTTGCAAAAGATGTTGGTTGTTCACAGCTATGTATAAAATCTGGTCCAAATACAAACAATATGGGAAGGTTGTTAAAGGCAAACGTACTGGTAGACCAAGGAAGACATCAAAGCGTCAAGACAGGAAACAAAGCAATATATCTCTAAAACATGAAATGCACAACAAGCAAATGGGAACGAATGGGAGGAAACTGGAGTCAATGTCTGTGACCGATCTGTAAGAAACCATCTAAAGGAAATGGGATTTACATACAGAAAAGCTAAACAAAATCCATCATTAACACCTAAACAGAAAAAAACAAGGTTACAATGGGCTAAGGAAAAGCAATCGTGGACTGTGGATGACTGGATGAAAGTCATATTCAGTGATGAATTGCAAATCTGCATTGGGCACGGTGATGATGCTGGAACTTTTGTTTGGTGTTGTTGCAGTGAGATTTATAAAGATGAATGCCTGAAGAGAACATGTAAATGTCCACAGTCATTGATGATATGGGGCTGCATGACAGGTAAAGGTACTGGGGAGCTGGCTGTCATTACATCTTCAATAAATGCCCAAGTTTACATTGAAATTTTGGACACTTTTCTTATCCCATCAATTGAAAGGATGTTTGGGGATGATGAAATCATTCAAGATGATGCATCCTGCCATAGAGCAAACACTGTGAAAACATTCCTTGAAAGAAGGCACATAAGGTCAATGACATGGCCTGCAAATAGTCCGGATCTCAATCCAATTCAAAATTTTTGGTGGAAGTTGAAGATAATGTTTCATGACAAGGCTCCAACCTGCAAAGCGGATCTGACAACAGCAATCAGAGAAAGTTGGAGCCAGATTGATGAAGAGTACTGTTTGTCCCTCATTAAGTCCATGCCCCAGAGACTGCAAGCTGTTATAAAAGCCAGAGGTGGTGCAACAAAATACTAGAGATGTGTTGGAGTGTTCTTTTCTTTGTTTGTTTTTCATGATTCAATAATTTTTTCCTCATAATTGAGTGATTCCATAATTTTTTCCCGTTTGGTTTTGAAAAGTAACCGTTACTGGCTAGCACATTATGTTTTTCATGATTTTTTTTAGTGTTTCTTAAAGCCAGAAAGTTGCCATTTGAAATGGCTTTAGTTTTGTGCCATGTCTGTGATCTGCTTTTTTTTTAAACAAAAGTAAACAACTGAATGAACATCCTCAGAGCCAGGTGAGGCCATAATTTTTGCCAGGGGTTGTAATACTATTCTTAGGAATTAAGAAGTCTACCAGAAAATAACTACTAAGCACGAATATAAGCAAATACTAGATACTGCAGGGTTGCCATTTAATATCTCATTAAAGGGAACATGTCAGCAGTTTTTGCTATGTAATCTGAGGATAGCATGATGTAGGGATTAAAATACTGAATTGAGGGTTGTGTCACTTATTACGTTGTGTGCTGTTGTTTCCACACAATAAAGGTTTTATCACCAGGAGATTATCACTGCCAGGACTACAGCGCTCAAGAGCCCCTGTCCAACCCTTGCCCCCTCTGCTGATAATCAGCTCACTGTCAATTGACAATGTATACAGAAAGCAGTGGTGTGGGCGGCGTTAACTTTCTGAGCTTTGCTTCATGCTGCATCTAAGAACTCTGCTTGTGTCATAACCGCTGCATCCAGTAAACTAAGAAGTATATTGTTGGATTCAGAATCTCTTTGTCTACATTATGCTGCTCTCAGTTGAGGTAGCAAAAACCTGGTGACATATTCCCTTTAAAGGGCGCTTTACACGCTACACTATATCTTACGATGTGTCGGCGGGGTCACATCGTAAGTGACGCACATCCGGCATCGTAAGTTACATTGTAGCATGCAACAGCTACGTGCGATTGCGATTGAACGGTAAAACGTTCATCGCATGCACGTTGTTCAATTCCTAAAAATTGAATGTCAGGTTGTTCATCATACCCGGGGTTGCACACATCGCAGTGTGTAACACCCCGGGAACAATGAACAGCAGCTTACCTGCGTCCCGCGGCAATGCGGAATGAAGGAGGTGGGCGGAATGTTTACGTCCCGCTCATCTCCCCTCCTCCGCTTCTATTGGCCGGCTGCCGCGTGACGTCGATATGACGCCGAACGTCCCTCCCACTCCAGGAAGTGGATGTTCGCCGCCCACATCAAGGTCATATGGACGGGTAAGTACGTGTGACGGGGGGGTTACTCGTTTGTGCGACACGTTCAACAAATTGAATGTGCCGCACATACGATGGGGGCGGGTACGATCGCATCCGATATCGTATGCTGGATCGTAAGGTGTAAAGCAGGCGTAAGAGTCTGGTGGCCTTTCTGAGTGCTCCCTCGCCTTTTCCACAAATCTTAGCGGAGTAGGCTAAATTCAGAACTCCAACGCAATGTTGACATCTTGCAGCTCAGTGTTCTCGATTGTCGTTACGCATATTTAGTTTGGTCTGATGATATGTGTATAGCAATATTTTTATTCATGCTCTGATTCTTGGATTTTTGATTGTTTCCTATAAAGTTGGATGCACTATGTTGTAAGCGTTATATTTTATCCATGATGATAAAATTGTTTTTTCTTCACATTTTCTTTTTTTTCTGTCTCCTGTTATTTGTGTGAAAATGGAAACTGTATGTAAAGTGCTTTGTTCAAAAACCAAAGAGAATAATTGCAGAATATTTCTGTGTTTAGTATCCAATAGTTTTTGGCTGGAAAGGTTGCATACAGTCTATGGCTAATCATTAGGAAGTTTTCAGTTGTAGAATATCATTCAATTTTTTTATGAAGATGTAGCTCTAAAAACTACAGAATTAGGCTGAAAACATTAAACTGGAAACAGAAATTGTGACATATTTATCAAGCTAATGTGCCAGAGTTTTGGGTTCATTTGTGCATAAAAACGTCTTTTTACACAACTGTCTAATTTTATATCTTCATAAAATGGACTTTTGTTTCTACCATATGGCATCTGTATTGCTTCAATTGTGCAACTGTTTTTTTTTTCCTCATCCGTTTTTAAAGACTGAAGGAGGTAGAGTGAATCTTTTTTTTATCCATTTACATTTAGAAATTTAATAATGGATCAGCAAAAAACAGATATAACAAGTCTGATCCACCAAGTGGATGAGTATATAGGACATGCTCCGAATCTCACAAATCAGAGACACAGATCTGTGTATAGATCAATAATACTACAGCTTTGGGAAAATATAACAGACCACTGCAAAATTTTCAGTTTTTCTGATTTTTCTCTTCATAGGTATATTTTTTGAGTAAAATGTAAATTGTTCTTTTATTCTATAAACTACTGACAACATGTCTCCGAATTTCCAAGCAATACATTTTGTATTTATTTTCTGAAAATGAGAAATGGTCAAAATAACAAAAAATGCATTGCTTTCAGACCTCAAATAATGCAAAGAAAACAAGTTCATAATCATTTGGAAACAACAATACTAATGTTTTAACTCAGGAAGAGTTCAGAAATCAATATTTTGTGCAATAACCATGATTTTTAATCACAGGTTTCATGCGTCTTGTAAGCAGTTCTTTGTTGTATGGCTTGTGACTATCCAGCTTCCTCTTGATTACATTCCAGAGGTTTTCAATGGGGTTCAGGTCTGGAGACTGGGCTGGCCATGACAGGGTTTTGATGTGATGGTCCCTCATCCTCACATTGATTGACCTAGCTGTGTGGTATGGCACATTGTCAGGCTGGAAAAAACAGGCCTCAGAGTTGAGGAACATTGTCTGAGCAGAAGGAAGCAACTGTTTTTCCAGGATAACCTTGTATGTGACTTGATTCATACGTCCTTCGCAATGTTTAATCTGCCTAATTCAAGCCTTGCTGAAGCATCCCCAGATCATCACCGATCCTCCACCAAATTTCATAGTGGGTGCAAGAAACTGTGGCTTGTACGCCTCTCCAGGTCTCAGTCTAAAGGCTGCTTTACACGAGTCGATATATTGTGCGATGCATCGTTGGGGTCACGGATTTTGTGACGCACTTCCGTCATTCGTAACGACATCTCCTCATGTGACAGCTCCTTGCGAGTCCAACCGGTGCCTAATCGTTTGAAATTCGGCCATCGTGTACTCATCGTTTAATTCCATAAAATCGTTCAGTTTAGTCTTAATGAACGACACATTGCAAAGTGTGACACCGTGTAATCGGCCATCCTCGTAGTTGTTTGTGACGTCAGTAAACGTTCAGGGCGTATTTGTGGTTTTAAATAATCACGCCTAATCTAATCGGATTGGTTGTAGCAGATGCGTTTTGATTGGTTATTACTGTTATAAAATAAGGAGCTGTAGTCATGATGTGTGAACATTCAGCCTTGGCGTCATGCACAGTGTTTTATAGTGCATTATTCCTAATTTTTCTTACGTTTGTTTGTTCGCTGGATTTTCCGCCCTCACTCCTTGTTATCCCTTATTTGTGGTAAGTTGTTATATGCCAATCTTTCCTTTTTGGATCAAAATCGACATAAACCAGACCACAAACAACAAACAAGAATGATGCTAAGGACACACGAGGCAACAAAGACAGACGCAGAAGAGAAACAATATATATGGGATCTAACCAATCAACCACATTAGCAGAACTGGATTGAGCAGGTCAGAAGAATTCAGGGCGTGCAACAATCTAGACAACGTCACGGAGGGCTGTATAGTTTGCCTAATTACGCCCATACAAAAGACAGATTGACCAAAGGAAAACATGTGTGAAGCCTTTTGGACGTCCGCCATGGCCAATCAATATATCGATGAGCGCTTTGTGGTCGTTTGACAACACTCAACGTGTGACACATGGACAACTACCTATCAGCGATACAAACCAAAAAAAAAAAAAAACTTTGCCAAATAAATCGCACGATGGATTGACTCGTGTAAAGCAGCCTTTAGACGACCAGATGTTCGGCAGAGCTTAAAAGGACAATATGACATGCCACACAGCTAGGTCAATCATATCAAAAGCCATATGAAAATAACCATATCAAAACCCTGTCATGGCCAGCCCAATCTCCAGACCTGAATCCCATTGAAAACTCCTGGAATGTAATCGAGAGGAAGATGGATAGTCACAAGCCATACAACAAAGAAGAACTTACATTTTTCCACCAGGAGTGGCATAAGGTCACCCAAAAGCGGGGTGAAAGACTGGTGGAAAGCATGCCAAGACACATGAAAGCTGTGATTAAAAATCATGGTTATTCTACAAAGAAGGGAATTTTGTTTACTTACCGTAAATTCCTTTTCTTCTAGCTCCAATTGGGAGACCCAGACAATTGGGTGTATAGGCTATGCCTCCGGAGGCCGCACAAAGTAATACACTAAAAGTGTAAAGCCCCTCCCCTTCTGCCTATACACCCCCCGTGCTCACACGGGCTCCTCAGTTTTGGTGCAAAAGCAAGAAGGAGGAAAAAATTATAAACTGGTTTAAAGTAAATTCAATCCGAAGGAATATCGGAGAACTGAAACCATTCAACATGAACAACATGTGTACACAAAAAAACAGGGGCGGGTGCTGGGTCTCCCAATTGGAGCTAGAAGAAAAGGAATTTACGGTAAGTAAACAAAATTCCCTTCTTCTTTGTCGCTCCATTGGGAGACCCAGACAATTGGGACGTCCAAAAGCAGTCCCTGGGTGGGTAAAATAATACCTCGTAATAGAGCCGTAAAACGGCCCCTTCCTACAGGTGGGCAACCGCCGCCTGAAGGACTCGTCTACCTAGGCTGGCATCCGCCGAAGCATAGGTATGCACCTGATAGTGTTTCGTGAAAGTGTGCAGGCTCGACCAGGTAGCCGCCTGACACACCTGCTGAGCCGTAGCCTGGTGCCTCAAAGCCCAGGATGCACCCACGGCTCTGGTAGAATGGGCCTTCAGCCCTGAGGGAACCGGAAGCCCAGCAGAACGGTAAGCTTCGAGAATTGGTTCCTTGATCCACCGAGCCAGGGTTGATTTGGAAGCCTGTGACCCTTTACGCTGGCCAGCGACAAGGACAAAGAGTGCATCCGAGCGGCGCAGGGGCGCCGTACGAGAAATGTAGAGTCTGAGTGCTCTCACCAGATCTAACAAGTGCAAATCCTTTTCACATTGGTGAACTGGATGAGGACAAAAAGAGGGTAAGGAGATATCCTGATTGAGATGAAATGGGGATACCACCTTAGGGAGAAATTCCGGAACCGGACGCAGAACCACCTTGTCCTGGTGAAACACCAGGAAAGGGGCTTTGCACGACAACGCTGCTAGCTCAGACACTCTCCGAAGTGAAGTGACTGCTACTAGGAAAACCACTTTCTGCGAAAGGCGTGAGAGAGAAATATCCCTCATTGGCTCGAATGGTGGTTTCTGAAGAACCATCAGCACCCTGTTCAGATCCCAGGGTTCTAACGGCCGCTTGTAAGGAGGAACGATGTGACAAACCCCCTGCAGGAACGTGCGTACTTGTGGAAGTCTGGCTAGGCGCTTCTGGAAAAACACAGAGAGCTCTGAGACTTGTCCCTTAAGGGAGCCGAGCGACAAACCCTTTTCCAGACCAGATTGAAGGAAGGACAGAAAAGTGGGCAAGGCAAATGGCCAGGGAGAAAAACCCTGAGCAGAGCACCACGACAGGAAAATTTTCCACGTCCTGTGGTAGATCTTGGCGGACGTTGGTTTCCTAGCCTGTCTCATAGTGGCAATGACCTCTTGAGATAATCCTGAAGACGCTAGGATCCAGGACTCAATGGCCACACAGTCAGGTTGAGGGCCGCAGAATTCAGATGGAAAAACGGCCCTTGAGACAGCAAGTCTGGTCGGTCTGGTAGTGCCCACGGTTGGCCGACCGTGAGATGCCACAGATCCGGGTACCACGACCTCCTCGGCCAGTCTGAGGCGACGAGGATGACGCGGCGGCAGTCGGCCCTGATCTTGCGTAACACTCTGGGCAACAGTGCCAACGGAGGAAACACATAAGGGAGCTGAAACTGCGACCAATCCTGAACTAAGGCGTCTGCCGCCATAGCTCTGGGATCTTGAGACCGTGCCATGAACGTCGGTACCTTGTTGTTGTGCCGGGACGCCATTAGGTCGACGTCCGGCATGCCCCAGCGGCAACATATCTCCTGAAACACGTCCGGGTGCAGGGACCATTCCCCTGCGTCCATGCCCTGGCGACCGAGGAAGTCTGCTTCCCAGTTTTCTACGCCTGGGATGTGAACTGCGGATATGGTGGAGGCTGTGGCTTCCACCCACAGTAGAATCCGCCGGACTTCCTGGAAGGCTTGCCGACTGCGTGTCCCGCCTTGGTGGTTGATGTATGCCACCGCTGTGGAGTTGTCCGACTGAATTCGGATCTGCTTGCCTTCCAGCCACTGCTGGAACGCTTTTAGGGCCAGATACACTGCCCTGATCTCCAGAACATTGATCTGAAGCGAGGACTCTTGCTGAGTCCACGTACCCTGAGCCCTGTGGTGGAGAAAAACTGCTCCCCACCCTGACAGACTCGCGTCCGTCGTGACCACCGCCCAGTATGGGGGTAGGAAGGATTTCCCCTTCGATAATGAAGTGGGAAGAAGCCACCACCGAAGGGAAGCTTTGGTTGCCTGAGAGAGGGAGACGTTCCTGTCGAGGGACGTCGGTTTCCTGTCCCATTTGCGTACGATGTCCCATTGAAGAGGACGCAGGTGAAACTGCGCGAACGGGACTGCCTCCATTGCTGCCACCATCTTCCCCAGGAAGTGCATGAGGCGCCTCAAGGGGTGTGACTGACCTTGAAGGAGAGATTGCACCCCCGTCTGTAGTGAACGCTGCTTGTTCAGCGGAAGCTTCACTATCGCTGAGAGGGTATGAAACTCCATGCCAAGATATGTCAGCGATTGGGCCGGTGTCATATTTGACTTTGGAAAATTGATGATCCACCCGAAACTCTGGAGAGTCTCCAGAGTAGCGTTGAGGCTGTGCTGGCATGCCTCTTGGGAGGGAGCCTTGACCAGCAGATCGTCTAAGTAAGGGATCACCGAGTGACCCTGGCAGTGGAGGACCGCGACTACTGTAGCCATGACCTTGGTGAAAACCCGGGGGGCTGTCGCCAGGCCGAACGGCAGTGCCACGAACTGGAGGTGTTCGTCTCCTATGGCGAAGCGCAGGAAGCGCTGATGCTCTGGAGCAATTGGAACATGAAGATAAGCATCTTTGATATCGATCGATGCAAGGAAATCTCCTTGGGACATTGAGGCGATGACGGAGCGGAGGGATTCCATCCGGAACCGCCTGGTCTTTACGTGTTTGTCGAGCAGTTTTAGGTCCAGGACAGGACGGAAAGACCCGTCCTTCTTTGGAACCACAAACAGGTTGGAGTAAAAACCGTGACCCTGTTGCTGAAGAGGAACAGGGATCACCACTCCTTCTACTTTCAGAGTGTCCAACGCCTGCCGAAGAGCATCGGCTCGCTCGGGAGGCGGAGATGTTCTGAAGAATCGAGTCGGAGGACGAGAGCTGAACTCTATCCTGTAACCGTGAGACAGAATGTCTCTCACCCATCGGTCTTTTACCAGTGGCAGCCAGGTGTCGCAGAAGAGGGAGAGCCTGCCACCGACCGAGGATGCGGTGTGAGTCGGCCGTAAGTCATGAGGAAGCCGCCTTGGTAGCGGCACCTCCGGCGGTCTTTTTAGGGCGTGACTTAGACCGCCATGAATCGGAGTTCCTCTGATCCTTCTGAGGTCTTTTGGACGAGGAGAATTGGGCTCTGCCCGCACCCCGAAAGGACCGAAACCTCGACTGTCCCCTCCTCTGTTGGGGTAATTTTGGTTTGGCCTGGGGTAAGGATGTTTCCTTTCCCTTGGATTGTTTTATGATTTCGTCCAATCTCTCACCAAACAAACGGTCGCCAGAAAATGGCAAACCGATTAAGCACTTTTTGGCAATCGAATCTGCCTTCCATTCCCGTAGCCACAAGGCCCTGCGTAATGCCACCGAATTGTCGGCTGCAACCGCCGTACGGCTCGCAGAGTCCAGGATAGCATTAATAGCGTAGGACGCAAATGCCGACGTTTGAGAGGTTATGGAAGCCACTTGCGGCGCAGACGTACGTGTGAGTGCGTCAATTTGGGCTTGACCCGCTGAGATAGCTTGGAGTGCCCATACTGCTGCGAATGCTGGAGCGAAAGACGCGCCGATAGCCTCATAGATGGATTTCAACCAGAGCTCCATCTGTCTGGCAGTGGCATCCTTGAGTGAAGCCCCATCTTCAACGGCAACTATGGATCTAGCCGCCAGTCTGGAGATTGGAGGATCCACCTTGGGACACTGAGTCCAGCCCTTGACCACGTCAGGGGGGAAGGGATAACGTGTATCCTTAAGGCGTTTGGAAAAACGCTTATCTGGACAAACTCGGTGTTTCTGGACTGCCTCTCTGAAGTCGGAGTGATCCAGAAACATACTCGCTGTACGCTTGGGGAACCTGAAACGGAACTTCTCCTGCTGAGATGCTGACTCCTCTGCTGGAGGAGCTGAGGGAGAAATATCCAGCATCTTATTTATGGACGCAATAAGATCATTCACTATGGCGTCCCCATCAGGAGTATCAAGATTGAGAGCGGCCTCAGGATCAGAATCCTGATCGGCTACCTCCGCTTCATCATACAGAGAGTCATCTCTCTGAGACCCTGAACAATGTGATGAGGTCGAGGGGATTTCCAAGCGAGCTCGCTTAGGCGGTCTGGGACTGCGGTCCGTGTCAGAGACCTCACCCTGGGATCTATGAGACACCCCGGGGGGACCTTGATGTTCCGACTGAGGGGAATTAGGGGGCAGTGATTCCACAGTGCCCATGGTCTGAGATACCGGTCTGGACTGCAAAGCTTCTAGTATTTTAGCCATAGTCTCAGAAAGTCTGTCAGTAAAAACTGCAAACTCCGTCCCTGTCACCTGGACAGTGTTAGCTGGTTGTTCCCCCTGGGCCCCCCTTAGCAGAGGCTCCGGCTGAGCAAGTGCTACGGGGACCGAGCAGTGCACACAATGAGGGTCAGTGGAACCTGCCGGTAGCGAGGTTGTACATGCGGCGCAGGCAGCATAGTAAGCCTGTGTTTTGGCACCCCTGCTTCTTGTGGGCGCCATATTGTTGTCTCCTTTGAGCAACACAACAGGGTATATAGCCAGAAATCAACTGTGCACCATACAGTGTAAAGTATAGCCTGTAAAACATATAAACTATAATCACACTTTTGCACAAGTGGGGCCAGCACCTCAGGTGCTGCTTACCGCCCGCTTAAAGCGGTTGTGAGGCCACCAGAATCCCTGCCTGGGTCCCCCAGAGTTTGTCTCCCCTCTGCAGCGTCCTAGGAGCTGACAGGAATGGCTGCCGGCGTCCTGAGGAGAGGAGGGAGCCGTGGGCGTGACCCAGAAAGTGCGGGAGCTGGTGCCTCACTGTGCACAGTGAGGGGGGTGGAGTATGCAAAGCATGCTCCAGCCCTCAGTGCTGCCGTGCTGTACAGCGTCCCGCCCTTCCCCTGACTGGCAGGGCTGGGGGCGGGAAGAGAAAGAGACTAGGCCCAAAAGCCGGGGACTCGAGTTATAAGCGCGGCCGCCGTATAAGCGCGGCCGGCACAGAGTCCCCGGCGCACTAACAGTCCCAGCCGCGCCTCAGTAAAAAACAATGGCAGCGGCGGTCAGCGCGGTAGTCCCCATACACAAACACACTCAGCGAAGCTGCAGTGTATAATGGCACAAACGCGGTCAGCGCCGCGGTCCCCGGTGCACTAGCACACCCAGCAATGCTGGAGTGTTGCTGTGCGCGGTCCCCACGGGGACACAGAGTACCTTAAAGTAGCAGGGCCATGTCCCTGAACGATACCCGGCTCCTATCCAGCAGGCTCCTCAGGAGTTGTGGATGAAGCACGGTCTCAGTGCCTGGAGACCGATAGGATCCCACTTCACCCAGAGCCCTAAGGGGGATGGGGAAGGAAAACAGCATGTGGGCTCCAGCCTCCGTACCCGCAATGGATACCTCAACCTTAACAACACCGCCGACAAGAGTGGGGTGAGAAGGGAGCATGCTGGGGGCCCTATATGGGCCCACTTTTCTTCCATCCGACATAGTCAGCAGCTGCTGCTGACTAATCTGTGGAGCTGTGCGTGCATGTCTGCCTCCTTCGCACAAAGCAAAAAAACAAACTGAGGAGCCCGTGTGAGCACGGGGGGGTGTATAGGCAGAAGGGGAGGGGCTTTACACTTTTAGTGTATTACTTTGTGCGGCCTCCGGAGGCATAGCCTATACACCCAATTGTCTGGGTCTCCCAATGGAGCGACAAAGAAATATTGATTTCTGAACTCTGCCTGAGGTAAAACATTAGTATTGTTGTTTCTAAATGATTATGAACTTGTTTTCTTTGCATTATTTGAGGTCTGAGAGGAAAAAAAAAAGTTTTGGTACCATGTGAGCCAGTTGAAAAATGATTGATTGCTCGAGGCAATCAATCATTGAGGTCTGAAAGCAATGCATTTTTTTGTTATTTTGACCATTTCTCGTTTTCAGAAAACAAATACAAAATGTATTGCTTGGAAATTCGGAGACATGACAGTAGGTTAGAGAATAAAAGAGAAAAATCTGAAAAACTGAAAATTTTGCAGTGGTCTCTTAATTTTTGCCAGAGCTGTATGAGTGTGAATATGCTGCCTGGAAGAAAATGGGAAAACTTTTCTCCTTGCTGACACTGATAAACCAATCTGGCTGCCAGTGAGGAGACTTATATCTGCAATGCTCCTCTGGGAAATATATAAAAAGTCTCTTCAGGGAGAAAGAAGAAACACAGTGTCTGCAAATCGAAGTTCTGATCTCCGCAAGTAGAAACGTTTTCTCCTTAGACCCCATTATAGATTCTCATACAGCCAGATCAGATCTCATACTTTGCTCTGACTAGGGGTAATCACCCTAAAACAGTGTCTCCAAATTGAAAATTCTGATCTGACATAAATCCTAAAGGCCCCATCACACACAGAGATAAATCTTTGGCAGATCTGTGGTTGCAGTGAAATCATGGACATATTGTTCCATTTGTACACAGCCACAAACCTGGCACTGATTGTCCACAATTTCACTGCAACCACAGATCTGCCGCAGATTTATCTCTGTGTGTGTCAGGGCCTTTAGTCACATAACAAGGCCCGATAAAGGATCATTTTTGACTTTTAGGATTACTAGGAATACTACTTCCAATAGGTGGCACTAGAGTTCATCTACTTCCTCCCTGAATAGACAATTTGCTTGAAAAAATAAAACAGACAGCACAAAGATGTGAATGTAGCCTTAAGGCCACGTCTCACTAAGCAACATCGCTAGCAACATCGCTGCTGAGGCACGACTTGCTAGCGATGTTGCTGTGTGTGACATCCAGCAACAACCTGGCCCCTGCTGTGAGGTCGCTGGTTGTTGCTGAATGTCCTGGACCATTTTTTAGTTGTTGCTCTCCCGCTGTGAAGCACACATCGCTGTGTGTGACAGCGACAGGGCAACTCCTGAATGTGCAGGCAGCAGGAGCCGGCTTCTGCGGACGCTGGTAACCACGGTAAACATGGGGTAACCAAGAAGTCCTTTCCTTGGTTATCCGATATTTACCTTCGTTACCAGCGTCCGCCGCTCTCACACTGCCAGTGCCGGCTCCCTGCTCCTTGCACACATAGCTGGAGTACACATAGGGTAATTAACCCGATGTGTACTCTGGCTAGGAGTGCAGGGGGCCAGCGCTAAGCGGTGTGTACTGGTAACCAAGGTAAATATCAGGTTGGTTACCCGAAATTTACCTTGGTTACCAAGCGCAGCGTCGCTGCTGGTTGGGGGCTGGTCACTGGTGAGATCTGCCTGTTTGACAGCTCACCAGCAACCCGTGTAGCGACGCTCCAGCGAAACCTGCCAGGTCAGGTTGCTGGTGGGATCGCTGCAGCGTCGCTTAGTGTGACGGTACCTTTAAAGTGCGCGTTACTGCTCCGTTCCAACAGAGGACTTCCTTTTTTTATGACAGGTAAAGATCCTTTGGTGATTATAGGTGATAAATGTTTATAGGAACACCTCTTTAAGACTGGGAAACAATGGACGTGTGACTAGTATATTGTGGCCATGCAGACAAGACCTTTTGTGTCCATATGTGGGGAATGTATTTATTAGTTTGTTGCTGTACACGGTCTTAGAACTGTGATATTTTACTTCACATAGGTTCAAAGAAAGCTCGACTGAATCTTTCCGCTGCAGGGAAAAGGAAGAAAGAAATAATGGGACATGAGAGGAGGTACAGGTTTTTTTTTAACCCTTGGTTTGAAATCTGAAACCGAATAGCATCGAGAAAGAAAATACAATTAAGATTTAGCCCATAGTATAATGGAGGAATTCTTCAATAGCAGCATTACTTCTAGGGGATATTAGATAATACAAATATAAAAAGTCTGACCAGCTCCTTCAAGCAGAACAAGACAAGTGTGAATAGATGCAAGCTGAGAATTCAGTATAATCAAAAAAATACAGCAGCACTCTGAATGCTATAATATGCAGACATTGAATATAGGAATTTGGAGCTGCATTACCGCTATTGACAACATGTTTAAAAAAAATTGATGTAGCACACAAATTGGCCAATTCATGAGAGACCAACAGCTAGTTCGTTTTGGAGGTGCTGGTTAGTCTTTTATATTTGTAGTATAGTCCTCTCTGACTGAGCACTCCTTACTTCAGCCTAAAGCATTTTCAATTACACTGGATCCTACCTGTCCATAAAATTAATCAACAGCCACCTGATCATTTGTGCATGCCACTCAAACGTAAATTAGATCAACTTAGGAACTTGTCCCCCAATTAGGAAACACATCAGTGGTTCATGTTTAAAAAAATCAATTTTTATTACATTCAATTAAAATACACATTAAAAAACAGAGATATCCTGTAAGGGACCAATAAAGTGCCCAAATGCTCAATTCACATATCAGGGAAGTGCAAAAAAATTCAGGGGCAAAGACATATAGAACAGTGCTGCTGGTGAATCACCTATACATGCACTGAAACAATAAATCACTAAAGCTGCCATCGTAAATATATATATGCCTGAAGGCTGGAGTATATTATATATCTCCCTGATGTAAAATCAAAGCAACCCAAAGTGTGGTATAACCAATAAATACCTGATGGTACTGTAGACAACACCTGGGTCTGGGTGAACGGTCCCTCCACCCAATCGCCATTTCGCCCTAGCTTCTTCCGGGGGCGTGTCTAAGTGGGGAAAAGGCTGTCTATTTGTACTCACGTTAGAACAGGGTAAGTGCCATCACCTGTTCATTAAATGTATGCTCATTGCAAGGGGTAATTGCTGGCTGCAGGAACGGATCATCAGCCCCTCCTACAGGAACTGCTGTGCCGCGCGTGTGGAACGCAAGCTTAAACCGCATGCTCCGTCTCCATGTACGCGCGACCGGAAGTTCGGAGGTCCGTGCGCACAACCTCCTGCAAGGGCATAGCCATATTATATCTGATGTAAAGATTCGCCAGCAGTTCAGAGTTTAAGCGCATGGATCTTAGAAGAAAATATCGCCCCATTATATAGGCACCCACTACATCATAGTCAGCGCAAATAACCCTTTATAAAAAATATACTTGTATAGCATACAATATAGGGAACCGCTGGCTGTAATGTACACTGATCTTTATGGTGGACAAAATGTATATATGAAAAACATTTATAAACTGTTTTTTAATGTGTATTTTAATTGAATGTAATAAATTGATTTTTTTAAACATGAACCACTGATGTGTTTCCTAATTGGGGGACAAGTTCCTAAGTTGATCTACTGTCCATAAAATTGTAGGCTTTTAGCCCAGGTGGAGACATAGATTAGGGTCCCAACAAAGATATGCCTTGTCGCTGGCTGTTGGGCTTTCATGAATTGGCCAAATTTGTTAGTTAAGTATCTAATTTTTTTTTTTAAACATAGTTTCAATAGCATTTGAGAGTGCTGCTGTATTTTTTTGGAGATTCAATAATACCTTCACAATACATTGCCATTCAGATGTACCAACAAAAAAAAAAAAATGGATCCAGCGACTGATGTCGCTATATCAGTTTTTTTTTCCTCATAGACTTGTATTAGTTATGGATGGCCTCACGTTTCTTCCATCATTCGATGGATTAATCGAAACATGTTTGTCCGTAGGAAGGAAACGACGTCCATAGTAAAGTTTTTTGTCTGCGTCAAAAAAAAAAAAAACGGACAGTGACGATTCCATCGCCATCTGTGTGGTAGAATAGAAGCCTATGGGCGCAGGAGCAGTCGTCATCTGTCAAATGACTGAATCCGGCGGCGGATTCCGTTTTGTTTTTTTAACTGAGCATGCTCCAAGTATTACTTTGCCACCAGCTAGTCAGATCCGTCGAAAAACGGATCCATCGCATCAGTTTTGCCAAAATCTGCAACGGATCCGTCGAGAAAACAGATTGTGACTGATGGCAAAAAACTGTGAAAAAAGTTGATGTGTGAAAGGGGCCTTATCTGCACATGTCCTGCATAGTAACACATGCATTTTGATTGTGTCACTGACTGACTGATGTTTTTATTGCGGTTTAGAGTACAAACAGCGTCTACAACTACTGAAGCTTCAAAGACCATCGAGGACATGCGTGAGCAAATCACTTCTCTTTCCATGAATGAGACCGACTGACAGCTGAAAACACTGCAAAAGTAATATATCAAGAAGAGATACTTAAAATTTCTATTTTTTTTTGCTTTTCTTGACTGTGTACCATCCATCACCAAGATAATGTAATTATATATTTATGTCTCCTACCATCGCTTGTATATTGTATTTAATTTCTTTAATAAAAACCTAGAAAGAAGATTTGAGTGAATGTCAGCTTCTTGCTTATAAGAAACAAACACTCATCTTCAAATTATACGGACATTTTCGGGGATTTTTTTTTTAAAAAAAAAAAAAGAATCTGTAATTTTGGCAAACACTATTTGCCTACAGATATGGGGTTATTCTGCAGGTAAATAGCATTGTGACACTTCATGGCCGCCCTACTGAAAGCGTGGTTATGTGGTTACCAGGAAAAAAAAAAACTAATTTCTTGGGTGCCACCACCTTTCAGTTAGTCGGGCGGAACACGGAGCGATTACATTTACTCGTCACACGGCTCTAAGCATGCCACGTTACTTTGGCAGCTGCAACTCACAATATAGTGAGCAGTAATGTGAACATTGACAGTAATTGCTCCCTGCACCACAGTGATTGAAAGCCAGCGACCCCCAGGAGAAAACAAGTTGCTTCTTACCATGTAGTTGCACTTTTTGTAGTGTGGCTGGGTAGCATTATAACAGACTAGCCTTATATCTGCAGAGAAGCAGCATTTTCCAAGGTCACAGATTCCCCTTAAATGCATATAGTTTTTGCTAAAAATCATTTTTGCTATTTGGGTTTGGCAAAAAAAAAGTTGGACTGCTACCACTAATGGATTCATAATGAACACATTTTGCTGCCTGCAATGCACTGTGATACAAGAAGAAGACAAAATATAAAAAGAAAAAAAAAAAATTAAGGAAAACACTTGCCAAAAACAGAAGCATTTAAGAAAAAGAAGAAAAAAAAAAAAGCCTCCTATGGTGTCCATTTGCTTTAACATTGTGCTAAATTTAGCAGAACTTTGCATTCTACTGCTGAAAACTCATTCTTTCATATTTCAATATACATGGGTTGTGAAGAGCTTTTGTTGTTATAACATTGGTGCCCAAGACCCGTTTCACACATCTGGCATTTTGCTCCGGTCACATGACAGCGTATGACCGGAGGTTGCCGCGATGCCATTGTACTGTATTACACTGTACTGGAGTGTGCCGGATCCAGCAATCTGGCGAAATGCTGAATGTGTGAAACGGGCCTAAGATCTCACAATTTCTGAGTTTTTGTGCCTTGACCACTAGGCACACTTGCCAAAACTCCAGAAACCCTTGAAAGATATACATTATCTACAATCATAGATAGATAGATAGAGATATATATATCATATAAAGCTGAATGTGTGTATGTGTATGTCCGGGATTGGCATCTGCACAGTCACAGCTACAGCCACAAAAGTTTGCACACTCACACGTCTGGACCCAGAGAGCGTCATAGGCTATGTTTTGAGGGGGAATTGTAACCCCGCGCTTTACAGTTATTCGCCAAAAAACCTGCCTCCATTAAAGCGAGTGGAGCTGGGAGCCACAGTGCAGCCAGAACTTCAGAAGAATGCGCAGCCACGCCCTTATATGGAATGTTGGTGTGTCACAATGCAGTCAGGGAAAGAGACAGACACAGACAGGGTAAGGCTAAGTTCACATTTCCGCTAAAATCTATCAGTCACAATCCACTGCTCTTGTAAACAGCGGAATCCGTTTAGCGGATTCCGCTGCTCCCATAGACTTGTATGAGCAGCGGATTGTGACTGATGATGCTGCGTTGCACCCTCCGCCCGACTGATCAGTCGTGGAACACTGACCGCCGGGCGGGGGGAACGCAGCATGTAACGTTTTTTGAGCAGCGAGATCCGTCGGATTTCGCTGCGCATGCTCTCTGGCTCCCTGCACACGTCACCAGCTTTGGTTGGTTACCCGATATTTACCCTGGTTACGGTGCAAGGAGCCAGCGCTAAGCGGTGTAGGCCCGTAACCAAGGTAAATATCGGGTAACCAAGGTAAACATCGGGTGCTTTGCTGTTACCCGATATTTAGGCTGGTTACGTGTGCAGGGAGGCCGACACTTCCCCGCTCGGCCCCGCCCCCTCCCGCACTCCGCACATGTATGTACACACACACACACCTGTCCCCAGCCATGCAGACAAGCACTGACACCCTCGTCTGGCCCCGCCCTCTGCTCGGCTCCGCCCCCTCCCGCACTTTGCATGTGCACACACACACACATACATACATGCACATACACACACTCACTCACACATACACTCACCTGTCCCCAGCCATGCAGACCGCAGCACTTCTACTGACATCCTCAGCGCCTGGCCCCGCCCCCCGCTCGGCTTTGCCCCCGAACTCCGCCCCCCACACACAACGGAATCCGACAAAGAATTCTGTTCTTTGTCATCCGTTGTACAGCGTTGAACAGCGCATCAGTCACATGCGTCAAGCGACGCATGTGACTGATACAAATCAACGGAAATGTGAACTTAGCCTAAGAAACAAACACAAAGAGACAGAGACAGACACAGGGAAACAGACAGACGGGGAAAGAAAGGGAAAGAGACAGAGTAAAGGCCACTTTACACACAGATAAATCTTTGGCAGATCTGTGGTTGCAATGAAATTGTGGAAAATCAGTGCCAGGTTTGTGGCTGTGGACAAATTGAACAATAGGTCCATGATTTCACTGCAACCACAGATCTGCCAAAGATTTATCTCTGTGTGTAAAGTGGCCTTAAGAGACAGACAAAGACAGGTAAAGAGACAGACAGACAAAAACAGGGAAAGAGACAGATAGATAGACAAACAGGGAAAGAGAGAGAGAGAGAGATATATACAGAGGGGGAGACAGACAGAATGGGAGAGAAACAGAGACACTTACTATCCCGGGCATTAATACATTCTATCCTGGGAATGTTAATACATTCCATTTTGTTAACAACAGTTATTAACCCGGGCGAAGCCGGGTAGTACAGCTATAATATAAAATAAATAATATATATATTATATAATGTGGGGGAGGGGGGGGCTGTTCGTCTTGTAAATTGATGGTGATGCGGGGTCGCAGGAGGCAGGGGCGGTGGTGGAGCAGCTGGAGGGTGTCCCAGAAACTGTCGGTGGTGATGGCTGTGCTGGGGCTGCGGGCAGTGAGGGATTCAAATAATGGCGCATGTGCAGATTGAGCTCTCGGCTCAATGACAAGCCAAGACCTCATCTGAGCAAGCGCTGCCTCCGGGCATGATTTCTTTTTCGCTCCTAATTGGGAGACCCAGACAGTGGGTGTATAGCTACTGCCCTCTGGAGGCCGCACAAAGAACTACACTTAAAAGTGTAAGGCCCCTCCCCTTCTGGCTATACACCCTCCCGTAGGAGTACAGATTCCTCAGTTTTAGCTTTGTGCGCAAGGAGGTCAGACACGCACGCATAGCTCCATTGTTTTTAGTCAGCAGCAGCTGCTGACTATTTCGGATGGAAGAAAAGAGGGCCCATAAACAGGGCTCCCAGCATGCTCCCTTCTCACCCCACTGTATGTCGGAGGTGTTTGTAAGGTTGAGGTACCCATTGCGGGTACGGCGGCGGGAGCCCACATGCTGATTCCTTCCCCATCCCTTTTTACAGGGCTCTGGGTGAAGTGGGATTTACTGGTCTCCAGGCACTGAGACCGGGCTCCATCTACAGCCCCTGGAGAAGATGCTGGATGGAGCGGAGTACATCAGGGACATGGCCCTGCATCCTCAAGGTACTCTGTGTCCCCGTGCATTTGGCGCTCACACCGCAGCATGCTGGGTGTTGTAGTGCGCCGGGGGACATCAGCGCTACGGCGCTTGTGCCATGGCCTCATTCAGCTTAGCTGAAGCAGGCACACTTCCAGGAATCGGTCGCGCCGGCCGCTGAGACTGCGGCGCGGCTGGCACTTGTAGTGCGCCGGGGACTTCAGCGCGGCCCGCGCTTTTACGGCGGCCGCGCTGATAACTCGAGTCCCCGGCTTTTGCGGCCTGCTTCCGTTCGTTCCCGCCCCCGGACCTGCCAGTCAGGAGAGGGGCGGGACGCTGGCCACATCTAGAAATCGGTCATGCCGGCCGCTGGGACTGCGGCGCGGCTGGCACTTGTGGTGCGCCGGGGACTTCAGCGCGGCCCGCGCTTTTACGGCGGCCGCGCTGATAACTCGAGTCCCCGGCTTTTGCGGCCTGCTTCCGTTCGTTCCCGCCCCCAGACCTGCCAGTCAGGAGAGGGGCGGGACGCTGGCCAGTGCATCAGCGCTGAGGGCTGGAGTCGTTTTTACATACTCCAGCCCTCACAGTAGGCACAGAGGGGACACTGTTTCCCGCACTTTTGTTTGGGAACTCCCACGGACCGCCCCTCTCCACAGACGCCGGCAGCCATTCCTGCTGACACGCTGAGCTGCAGAGGGGAGCCGGGGAGACCCAGACAAGGAATTCTGCAGCCTCTTACCCGCTATTCAGCGGGCGGTAAGCAGCCCTCAGGGCTCACCCCCTCTTGTGCCAGTAGTATTCTTAGTATTTTGTTGCTACAAATACTTGGTATTACATAGCGCTGGTCGCCCTTTGGCTATAGACTCTCTCAGAGAGCCAGCAGCATGTCGTCCGCAAAACGCAAGGGTGCCAAGGCACAGACATTATATGCTTCCTGCACCGCATGTGGGACTTTTCTACCGGCAGGCTCCACGGACCCCCATTGTGTGCAGTGCTCGGCCCCTGCGGCGCTTGCACAGCCGGGGCCTCTGCTGGACGTGACCCAGGGTGTACCACCTGTGAATGCTGTCCAGGTGACAGGCACTGAGTTTGCAGCTTTTGCTGACAGAATGTCTCTCACTATGTCACAAATTCTTGACACATTGCGAGCTAGGCCTGTACTTCAGGCCACGGACACTGTGCAATCATTGCCCCCTGGTCCCCCTCAGCTCCAAGCTCCGGGACGGGCATATACACCTCAGGGTGAAGACTCTGACTCGGACGATGGCCCCGGGCAGCCTAAGCGGGCTCGCTATGACGGGCCTTCACATTCATCTCAATGGTCAGGATCCCAGCGAGATGAATCTATGGGTGATGAGGCGGACGTAACTGATCAGGATTCTGATCCTGGGACCGCTCTCAATCTAGATACACCAGATGGTGACGCCATAGTTAATGATCTTATATTTAACATCAATAAGATGTTAAATATTTCCCCACCAGCTCCTCTTGTGGAGGAGTCAGCTTCGCAGCACGAGAGAATCCATTTCAGATACCCTAAGCGTACTTTAAGCACTTTTCTGGACCACGCTGACTTTAGAGACGCAATCCAGAAACCCCACGCTTATCCTGAAAGGCGTTTTCCTAAACGGCTTAAAGATACACGCTATCCTTTTCCCCCTGAGGTGGTCAAGGGTTGGACCCAGTGTCCAAAAGTGGATCCTCCAATTTCCAGGCTTGCAGCTAGATCCTTGGTTGCAGTTGAAGATGGAGCGGCACTTAAAGATGCCACTGACAGGCAGATGGAGCTCTGGCTGAAATCCATCTATGAAGCGATTGGAGCGTCATTAGCGCCTTCTTTTGCGGCCGTATGGGCACTCCAAGCTATCTCAGCCGGGCTTGCGCGAGTCGACTCAGTCACACGTGCATTTGCCCCGCAGGTAGCACCATTGACCTCGCAAATGGCGGCATTCGCGTCGTACGCGATTAATGCTGTTCTTGACGCTACAAGCCGCACGGCAGTGGCGTCAGCCAACTCCGTTGTTTTGCGTAGGGCCCTGTGGTTGAGACATTGGAAAGCAGATTCTCATTCCAAGAAGTGCTTAACCAATTTGCCTTTTTCTCGTTTGTCACAGGGAAAGTCGTTCCTTCCCCCGTCCTGGGCAGTGGTCACGACGGATGCGAGCCTATCAGGGTGGGGAGCGGTGTATCTCCACCACAGGGCTCAGGGGATGTGGACTCTGGAAGAGTCCACCCTGCAGATCAATGTTCTGGAAATCAGAGCAATCTATCTTGCCCTGCGAGCCTTCCAACAATGGCTGGAAGGCAAACAGATTCGGATTCAGTCGGACAATTCCACGGCGGTGGCGTACATCAACCACCAAGGGGGAACACGCAGTCGCCAAGCCTTTCAAGAAGTCCAACGGATTTTGACGTGGGTGGAAAGCAGAGCGTCCACCATATCCGCAGTTCACATCCCAGGCGTGGAAAACTGGGAAGCAGACTTTCTCAGTCGCCAGGGCATGGACGCAGGAGAATGGTCCCTTCACCCGGACGTGTTTCAGCAGATCTGTTGCCGCTGGGGGACGCCGGACGTCGATCTGATGGCGTCACGACACAACAACAAGGTCCCAGTTTTCATGGCACGGTCTCACGATCACCGAGCACTGGCGGCAGACGCATTGGTTCAGGATTGGTCGCAATTCCGACTCCCCTATGTGTTCCCACCTCTAGCATTGTTACCCAGAGTTCTCCGGAAAATCAGGTCCGACTGCCATCGAGCCATACTCGTCGCTCCAGATTGGCCAAGAAGGTCGTGGTACCCGGATCTGTGGCATCTCACGGTAGGCCAACCGTGGACACTACCAGACCGTCCAGATTTGCTGTCTCAAGGGCCGTTTTTCCATCTGAATTCTGCGGCCCTGAACCTGACTGTGTGGCCATTGAGTCCTGGATCCTAGCGGCCTCCGGTTTATCTCATGAAGTTGTTGCCACAATGAGACAGGCTAGAAAACCATCCTCAGCTAAGATCTATCACAGAACGTGGAAGATATTCTTAGCGTGGTGCGTGGCTCAAGGGTTTTCTCCCTGGCCATTTGCATTGCCAACTTTTCTTTCCTTCCTGCAGTCTGGGTTGGAAAAAGGCTTGTCGCTTAGCTCTCTTAAGGGTCAAGTCTCCGCGCTATCCGTATTCTTTCAGAAGCGCTTGGCACAGCTTTCTAAAGTACGCACGTTTCTCCAAGGAGTTTGTCATATCGTTCCTCCTTACAGACGGCCATTGGAACCCTGGGATCTGAACAAGGTTCTCATTGCTCTCCAGAAGCCGCCTTTCGAGCCTTTGAAAGAGGTTCCCCTTTCTCGGCTTTCACAAAA
Source organism: Anomaloglossus baeobatrachus (assembly GCF_048569485.1). NCBI lineage: Eukaryota > Metazoa > Chordata > Amphibia > Anura > Aromobatidae > Anomaloglossus > Anomaloglossus baeobatrachus. The sequence continues at coordinate 749,327,243 of NC_134353.1, forward strand.
GGTAGTTTTTCTTGTGGCGGTCACGTCTCTTCGAAGAGTGTCCGAGCTAGCGGCGTTATCTTGCAAATCTCCCTTCCTGGTGTTTCACCAAGACAAGGTAGTACTGCGTCCAATTCCAGAGTTTTCTCCCAAGGTGGTTTCTTCCTTTCATCTCAATCAGGATATCACTTTGCCATCTTTGTGTCCGCATCCAGTTCACCAATTTGAAAAGGGTTTACATCTGTTGGACCTGGTGAGAGCACTCAGGATTTACATTTCTCGCACGGCGGCTCTACGCCGTTCTGATGCGCTCTTTGTCCTAGTCGCTGGTCAGCATAAGGGATCGCAAGCTTCCAAATCCACCCTGGCGCGGTGGATCAAGGAACCAATTCTTCACACATACCGTTCTGCTGGGCTTCCGATTCCATCTGGACTGAAGGCCCATTCTACCAGAGCCGTGGGTGCGTCCTGGGCATTGCGGCATCAGGCTACGGCTCAGCAAGTGTGCCAAGCGGCTACCTGGTCGAGTCTGCACACGTTTACCAAACACTATCAAGTGCATACCTACGCTTCGGCAGATGCCAGCCTAGGTAGACAGGTCCTTCAGGCGGCGGTGGCCCACCTGTAGGAAGAGGCTGTCTGACAGCCCGTTCATGTGGTATCTTTTTACCCACCCAGGGACTGCTTTTGGACGTCCCACTGTCTGGGTCTCCCAATTAGGAGCGAAAAAGAAGAAGGGAATTTTGTTTACTTACCGTAAATTCCTTTTCTTCTAGCTCCAATTGGGAGACCCAGCACCCGCCCTATTTGTTCTTAGGGTTTCGTTTTTCGGGTGCACATGTTGTTCATGTTGTTTCTTAAGTTCTCCGATCATGTTATCGGATTGAATTTGTTTTTGAAACTGTTATTGGCTTTCCTCCTTCTTGCTTTGGTACTAAAACTGAGGAATCTGTACTCCTACGGGAGGGTGTATAGCCAGAAGGGGAGGGGCCTTACACTTTTAAGTGTAGTTCTTTGTGCGGCCTCCAGAGGGCAGTAGCTATACACCCACTGTCTGGGTCTCCCAATTGGAGCTAGAAGAAAAGGAATTTACGGTAAGTAAACAAAATTCCCTTCTTTCCTTACATCCACTGTTGGGATATCAATAGGCCAGAGGTGACATGCGCAGATGAGACCTTGAGCCGAGAGCTCCATCTGCGAACGCCCCATATCCGGGCGCCATTATTTGAGCCCTCACCCCCAGCTGCCGCCGCAGCCCGTGCACAGCCGCCACAGCACTGCCCCTGCCTCGCCTCTCCACCACCCTCCGGTAAGCTATATTCGGATTTTAAGATGCACCCTCAATTTCCTCCCAGCTTTTTGGGAGGAAAAGTGCGTTTTATAATCCGAAAAATACAGTATATCACAAAAATGTGTAAACCACTCACATTTTTTAGCAAATATTTTATTATATCTTGTCATGGGACAACACTGTATTAAAGTGTCATATATTCAGTGTCAATATTTTGTGTGGCCATCATTATTTTCAAGCACTGACTTACGTCACCTCCTATCAGTTGTCCTAACTCTTCCCCAATATATTTCTGGTACCTACCCTGCTCCTATAAGCTTATCCCTCTGCGTCTCCTATATTCCTCTGTTAAATGTTCTGGTTGTGCTACTTCCAATCGGGGGACCGGAATCAGACAAACTGAGCAGGGCAGGTCACTGGTGGGGGTGGAGCTGCCTCTGAGTGACAGCAGTCGGGGCATGCTCAGATCAGACTTTACTCTCCTATGCCAATCAGTAAATGGGTCTGTCTGCTCAATTCACCACTTGGTCACATCTGCTTATTCTTTACATGGGAACCTTTTCTATGGCAAGCTTTATCTAGCATGTAAAAAATAAAATAAAAAATAAATAAAAAAATCACTCTTCATTGTCTCAGGAGGCTTTGATACACTTCTTAATAAGTAGGTACAGCAGCCCCGGCAAAGGGTCTCAGCTGTATTTAATGGGTGGGCAGAGATAACTTTCTTTTTTTTGGGGGGGAGGGAGGTAGTTATTTATTATAAGACAACAGGAGAACTTCATTTGGAGGGGAAATCTATAATTTCAATATTGTCATATAGGTACACCACAAAACAAAGGACATGAAAGTCAGATCATATAGGAAATGAAAATTTATATTGTTACTTTGTATCATCAGTGAATGTTAACATTACATGTTATATTTACAAGGTTATTTATTTAGGATATTAATTCAATGTGGCACACTTGTTTATAACACATGTAAACTAAGAAATCATCACTAGTTTACACCAGACATTAAAGCAGCAGTAAGTGAAAAATCACTTTACATTGCAAACAAGGGTACAAAGCTTACATAAACTACCTAGAGATGTTCACTGATTAAATAATGCATGGATATGAAGGTTAAAGGCAATGGAAAGTTCAAAGGATTTGTCTTAGGACTTCTTGTACTCAATTCTTTCTACTTTGACATCATCTCCAATCAGTTGGTAGACATAAGTGACGACGGTTGAAGCTTGGATATCCATGAGAACAAAGGAAGGAATGATGTTGCTGAAAAGAAAGAAAACATTTCATGATAAGCAGGGGCACACTTAGAAATCATGGGCCCCATGATTACATCTTACTGGTATGAGATATTGGCCATTTAAATGAAGATAATAAAATATTGGTTTTTACCCTACAATGACATGAAGGTGAACCTCAATAAAGGATGGCTGTCAATCGGAAGCATTCCTCAATTAGTGTTAGGGCTCAAAGAAAAGGGACATATTATAGCTGTAATCAACAGTGCATCAGAGGAAAGTTACTAGCATGAACAATACGCATGCATACATCCTTAAAATTCCTATGAAAATGCAGTGAAACTGTCCAACTCGAGGACAATCAATGTTTGGACATCTGCAAGACCTTTAAGGGAACCAGTCACCAGATTTGGTGACTAAGCTGCGGCCACCACCAGTGGGTTCTTGTATACAGCATGTTAGAATGGTGTATACAAGAGCCCAGGCCACTGTGTAGAACGTAAAAAACACACTTTATAATACTTACCTAAACAGTCGCTGCGGTGCAGATGTGTGTCTCCGTTCTCCGGTACTGGCGCCTCCTTTTTCCGCCATCTTTGTCCTCCTTCTGAAGCCGGGGTGCATGACGCGCCCTACATCATGCACACTCGCTGGCATTGAGGTCCTGCGCAGGCGCACTTTGATCTACCCTGAGCAGGGCAGATCAAAGTATTGTAGTGCGCATGAGCAGGACCTCAATGACAGTGTGTGTGCATGATGTAGGATGCGTCATGCACCCCGGCTTCAGAAGGAGAACAAAAATGGCCGAAAGAGGAGGCCTGGCACCCGGAGTACGGAGACACCCATGTGCACCATACCGACCGTTTAGGTAAGTATTATAAAGTGATTTTTACGTTCTACACAGCAGCCTGGGCTCTTATATACAGCACGTTCGAATAATGTATATAAGAGCCCATTGGTGGTAGCCGTAGCTTATAGTCACCAAATCTGGTGACAGGTTCCCTTTAAGCATCTAGAAATATTTCCAAATTTTATGGTAACCAAACCAGCCATGTCCAGAAATGCTATTTACTAGTAAAGAGCGAGCACTACCGTACTCGGCACGAGCAGTCGGAAGCTCGGATGGGTGTAATTCAAGAACCCGAGTATAATGACACTTAAATGGGGGGACTCGAGTATTTTTATGGAAGACTTCCCAGAAAACTGCTCCAGTCCCCCATTGACTTCCATTATACTCAGGTGTTCGAGTGGTGTCCATCCGAGTATCAACTGCTCTTAACGAGCACCCAAGCATGAAAGCGCTCTTCATCATTATTATTTACCTAGATCACAGTTTAAAGAGGATTTAAATGCTTTTTACATGCAGATAGTCAGCTTAAAGGGAACCTGTCATCAGACATTTAACTTGAAACCTAAAAGATTCCCCCTCTGCAGCTCCCGGGCTGCATTCTAGCAATGTTCCTGTTGTTTATGTGCCCCCTTTCTGACCAAAATAAAGACTTTGTAAAGTGGTACCTTTTTGTATTCAGATCTTGATAATGGTACACGGGGACGGGCTCCCTGGTGGCCGTTAGCCGTTAGCCTCCTGTCACTTTAGGCCGTCCCCCATCGCTCCATTCCATACTTCAGGACGCTTCCCACTGTGCCCGAGGTCCCGTGCACGAGAGGACTGCTGGTCACGTGTGTCGCAGGCACGAGACTATGGGCGGCGCTGTGATTGCATCGCAAGTGCCCGCCCATCATCTCGTGCCCGCCCTTTCCCCTCTGCCTCCAGCGTTCTGCGCAGAACGTTCCAACTTCGGGTCATCTGGCCAGCGCTTGCGCAGAACGCTGGAGGCAGAGGGGAGAGCGTGGCCACGAGATGGGCGGGCACTTGCGATGCAATCACAGCACCGCCCATAACCTCGTGCCTGCACGTGACCAGCAGTCCTCGCGTGCACGGGACCTCGGGCGCAGTGGGAAGCATCCTGAAGTATGGAATGGAGCGATGGGGGACGGCCTAAAACGACCGGAGGCAGACTAACCGCCACCAGAGAGCCCGCCCCCGTGTACCATTATCAAGATCTGAATACAAAAAGTTACCCCTTTACAAAGTATTTTGGTCAGAAAGGGGGCACATAAACAGGAACATTGCTAGAATGCAGCCCAGGAGCTGCAGAGGGGGAATCTTAAGTTTCAAGCTAAATTTCTGATGACAGGTTCCCTTTAATGGAGTAGTTGCTACAGGGAGAAAATAAAAAAAAAAAAAAAAGCTTAGATTCTAGAATGCTGTATATTGTATAAGGACTTTCTGGTGGTGGCCGCAGCTTATGGGAGGGAACAAAAAAACCTGGTGATTGGTTCCCTTAAACTTCCTGTGACATTTTGTTTGAGAGGAGTCTCAAAGGGACGTCACAGGAGGCTGGGTCTGCACTCACTCCCTGCAGCATCTCCCCTCCAAGAACAGGATGTCACCAGGGGATGGCGCTGCAGTTACTTCCAACAATTTCTTGTATCGCTACCATTGAAATGCAAACATATTTAATACTTATTTACCAGTAAACAAATTACTTACTTTTCTAATGCATTGTAGGCGCCTGTAGCAGACCCGGGATTAATATAAAACTTGTTTTCATGCTCAAATGCTTCGAATTTCTGTGTATGTCCTGAAATCATAATATCTACATCCAGTTGCCTCTGCAACAATGCCAGGCTGGCCATATCGCCCCAGGGGATCACTTGGTGACCATGGATCAACCCAATCTTAAACTGGCCAACAGTCACAACCTTTTGTTCTGGATAGTTTAAATTCTATAAAGGGGGAAAAAAAAACAAAAACAAAAAAAAAAAACAGCATTAAAGAGTGAGCAAAACAAACCAGCTCATAAAGGCTAAAATAGTCAATATAAGACTGATGGGGGTGCGAGCATTAATCATTTAGTTGCTGTTGCAGCTCAGCTTCCTGAAGTCAATAGGGTTGAATTACAACACCAAATACTATATACAGACATCGGACATTGTTCTAGATGGAAAGGTTTCCAATCCTGTACAATTCTGTTAACCATTATCAAATGAAGCGCATGCTGATATGGTATGCTATAAGTTAGGGGCGGAAATTCAATTTGATTTGCATTGCGCCGGTATGGCAATCAATTTAATCCTCCATGGCAGCCGGTCTTCATTCTGTGCCTGCAAATCAACAAAAGGTCCGTGGAGCCTCTATTAGGATTCTCGACACAGAAAATAGCCAGATATCCCTCCGGGCAGGACCTAGCCTGGAATGCTGGGCGCCTTGAGAGGTCAGGATGCTGCAGTATGACACACTATGATGTATGGAGTGCCATGGGCGCCCAGGAAGCTGTGCGCAGCAATGAAGACCGGCTGCCGTGGATGACCGGACATCTGACTAAGGCATCACAAATCGATTTGCTCATCTCCAACAGCAGGATCAGATGCAACAAACTGGGTTTCTAGTCTGTAGCAATGGAGACTGCAAATTTTGATTTTTTTTTTCTTAAAAAAAAAGGTATACAAGACCATTAAAGGGCAACTGTTTTATATTCTATTTTATAAATCAATAGTACACGTGAAAATAAGAACCCTTGTACTGTATCATGAGACAAATCTGCTTCTTTGTCTGCCAGGACTGATCATTCATTCTCAATTCCTGCGTTCAGTGAAGACAGATTGTTACATTACAGAGATAGGAGAAGGCAGTTACTATGGATAAGATTCTCTGTAGAAAAGAGGGTCGAGACGGGAGTGTCCCCCCTCTTTGTCAACTCCTTCCCTTCTATATAGGCTATCGCCCACAGTTACTAACATGTCTTATCGCATTAACCCCTTCAGCCCCGGGGCACTTTCCGTTTTTGCGTTTTTGTTTTTTGCTCCCCTTCTTCCGAGAGCCGTAACTTTTTTATTTTTTTGTCAGTCTTGCCATATGAGGGCTTGTTTTTTGCGGGACAAGTTGTACTTTTAAATGAAACCATAAGTTGTACCATATGGTGTACTGGAAAAACAGCAAAAAAATTCCAAGTGTGGAAAAATTGCAAAAAAAGTGTGATGGCACAATAATTTTTGGGATGTTTTATTCACGGTGTTCACTATATGGTAAAACTGATGTGTGGGTATGATGCCTGAGGTCGGTGCGAGTTTGTAGACACCAAAAATGTATAGATTTACTTGTATCTAAGGGGTTAAAAAAAATTCACAAGTTTGTCCAATAAAAGTGGCGCACGTTTTGCGCCATTTTCCGAAACACGTAGCGTTCTTATTTTTTGGGATCTATGGCTCAGTGACGGCTTATTTTTTGCGTCTCGAGCTGATGTTTCTAATGGTAGCATTTTTGCGCAGATGCTACGTTTTGATCGCCTGTTATTGCATTTTGCGTAAAACTTGCGGCGACCAAAAAAAACGTAATTTTGGCGTTTGGTAAACGGCGTAGTGGCAAAAAAATTCCAATCAGATTAATTGATTTTATATTTTGATAGATCGGGCATTTCTGAACGCGGTGATACCAAATGTGTATATTTATTTATTTTTTAACCCTTTAATTTTCAATGGGGGGAAAGGGGGGTGATTTGAACTTTTAGGTTTGTTTTTTTTTAATTTTTTAAAACTTTATTTTTTACTTTTTTTATTTTATTTTACTAGTCCCCCTAGGGGGCTATAGCGATCAATCCGATTGCTGATCGCTATCTGCTGATCACAACTATACCGCTGTAAACAGCAGAAATAGTCACTTTCTTTTTTCCTCTGCTCCGTGCCGAGGAAGAATGAAAGTGAAACTTCATAGCAGCAGGCGTCATCACATGACCCTGTGCTACGATGGCAACCACCGAACGTCACGTGATCACTCACGTGACGTCCGGAGGGGGCGGCGGTAAGTAGAAAACATGGCCACGCGCATATAGATCTCGCTGCCAGACTTTGGCAGCAAGATCTAAGGGGTTAATGTTCCGGGTGGAATGCGATTCCACTCGGAACATGTAGGCACACATGTCAGCTGTTGAAAACAGCTGATATGTGTGCCGATCCACGCCGCCTGCCCGCGGCAGGGGGCGGGGCTTACCGGGACACGATCCATGACAGAAAGATCCGTCCATGGTCGTGAAGGTGTTAAAGGGGTTGTCCACTACTAGGACAACCCAGATTCCATGTTTCTTCCCCCAGGTAAAATAAAGCCTATACTCCCCTCCCGCATAGGCGCCATTCCAGCAGTGTCCGAGCTCGCATTCCCAGGGCTCATGTGGGGTTGTGACATCACGCGAGCCCCGCATCCAATCAGCGCCGACTTCTGTCTCCTCGCCAAATTAGTTAATACACAGGAAGTGCAGCAGTGCTCATTTTCTGATAATTATCTCTTGGGTCCAAAGGTGAGGAGACAGAAGTCGGCACTGATTGGATGCGGGGCTCACGTGATGTCACAACCCCACATGAGCCCTGGGAATGAGAGCTCGGAAACTGCTGGAATGGCGCCTGTATGAAAGGCAAGTTTAGGCTTTATTATTTTACTTGGGAGAGACTTGGCATCAGAAGGGGTTGGCCGAGTAGTGGAAAACCCCTGCAATATAAAACAAAATCTGTATTCACTGAAGACAGATTTTACCTTGGAATTGAAAATTTTGAAAACAAATGATCAGTCATAGTGGAGGAGAAAAAAAAAAAAGCTAATTTATCATAAACTTTGTAATACATCTTAATTTCATGTGTACTATTGGTCTATGATATTAAAATGACAGGTACTCTAACAAAAAAAAAAAATTGTTTGCAAATTTAGGCTTGGGCGCTGCAGTTTTGCTGTTGATTGCAGTAGAATTCATTACAGAAATTCAATTGCGACACTCGCCAACTAAAAGGTGAATACATCTTATATTACGCACATAAGAGGCAGCACATGGCCTATGGCCGTTTCACGTCAAGCATGACGCTTCCTCAGGGCCTGATGGGAGGACTTATGGGTTGCTCTAACATCTACCCATAAGGCCTTGAGGAAGAGTCATATGCATGATGGGATACATGGCCGTTTCACATCATACATGACGCTTCCTCAGGGCATAATCCTTATGAGTAGGTGCTAGAGCAGCCCATAAGTCCACCCATCAGGCCCTGAGGAAGAGCCATACCTGACATGTGCTGCCCGTTTCTATCACCTGTCCTGCTTATGTGCTTCAAATAAAAAGAATTACACACATTTTACCAAATTAATTTATTTTAGGAAGTTATCGTTAAGACTATTCTATTCTTATTGAGCATAACTGAAGATAATTAGTTGTTTGGGTCCAATAAAAGATGGAAATGACCCTAGCTAGGCTAAACAAACGCTAAGAAAGCAATAGGTTGCTTTTAGATGCTGTTTTTGGCCTCGTTGCCGGTTTTCCAAGTAGGATACTGGAAAAACGACATCGGCAAGAGTTTTCTTTTCTCCAGAGTTTTTTTTCTGCAATATACAAAAAGGTACAAGGTCTTCCAGTGCCCCCTGCATGTGTAAGGCATAAATGAGAGGTCACCATTAATAGTAGAAAAGATGGAATAAGCAGAAGCGCACTGCGTGGAATTACAAACTATAATTCCGAAAAATGAGACAAGAAAAAAAATAAAAAAAAATAAATAAATAAATAAATAAATAAATAAATAGAGAACCTCATCAAAGTCTCCTCTGACGATGTGAACGTCCCCAGCCAGCGTCTTGAGGTAGTCATAGCTCTCCTTGGTGCAGAGGTTCCCGGTGCACAGAATATGTTGTATCTTACCAGGGACGAGCAATTTCTTGAATTTTGCTGGTAAGCTGTTACAGCGATGAGGGATGTGCAGATCTCCTAACACCAAGACCAACTACAGAGAGTAAACAGGTTAGATACTAATCACAAAGATAATTTACTGCACAAAACTGAGGTTTGTAGAATAAACTAGATGACATGCACGTGTTAGAGGATTATGTGACATACCTGTGGGGGTACAGATGCCTTGTGTGTATGGTCACCATGTGCACAGCATTCAGTAAGGTTGTGTTCTATGCGTCATGCCCACATGCAGGGGCGAACAAGCGCACGAGTATGCAGGTAACATCTCAGCATTACTACAAACGTAGATGCTAATATTTGGCTTTGGGGGAGGTGGGGGGGGATTGACCATTGGCCATATTAGGCAACGACACTGTGTAATCTCAGTCTTCTAAATGAAAGGAGCAGACTCTTTACATTGATTGCCATTTGGTTAACGCATAAGGTGTAATAACATGTCTGGAGACGTTTTCTGCTGATCAAATAGATGGATCTTACCATATGATTTGTTATCTATAAATTACTATTACCATAGGTTAAAGGTGTTATTGGGGTGATTGTCTGCCTTCACTTTATTTGCTTGCAGACTTAACCCTCACAGTGAACGCAAACAGGACTCTCCAATGCCAGGAGGTGATCATGTGACCAAAAGTATGCGATTAGCAGACATCCAGGACACATTCCAACTAGACCTGTCCGACCTCGAGCAAGTCACTTGTACTTAGTGAGGTCGAGCATGTCTAGTTGGTATGTGACTGCAAGTATGCAAATCGCACATGTGAATACACACGCTCAGCTGCTCCCAGCAGTAGGAAATCCTGATAGCAAGCTGTGAGGTTTCACCACCCCACAGTAACATAGAATGACTGCAGGAGTTTTCCCCAATTCCCTTTAATGGTATAATCTGCAGGAAAACAACATTTAAATTCTGTTTAACCAGCTTACTGGCGCAATGATTATAGGGAGAATATGACGATTTATGCTTCCGGCAGTTTATTAGTTATTATAATGCTTTGTCTATATAGCGCCATCATATTCTGCAGCGCAATTACATACATTATCACTGTACCCATTGTGGCTCACAATCTGTGAATTCACGCGAGCATTGCGTCCAATCAGCATGAGCTTTTATCTCTCGGCCTTTGGACCAAACGAGTTAATCAACAGAAAGTGAATGCAGCGGCTGTGCTCAATTCCTGTTGATCGCTGGTTTGGTCTGAGGGCCAGGAGGCAGAAGCTGGCGCTGATTGGATACGACGCTCATGTGACAACACAACCCCACGTTAGCCCAGTCACAGCGAGCCCTAACACTGCTGGATGGGCGCCGTATGGGAGGTGAGTATAGTCTGTTATTGTACTTGGGGGAAACATGTGGAATCAGAAGTAGTTGTCCTAGAGGTGGACAACCCCTTTAAGCCACATTCACTGTATAGTGAGGAGTAACTGTAACAGCCACTGCACTGTCCCCCAATGACTAAAAGCAGCTACATGGAAAATAAAACTTCATTTTCTTCTTTCTGTAACCACTGTAATCCAGTAAACTGACTAAACAAGATTTTGAATGCTTATTGCCTATATATTAGGCTGCTTTCACACTACTTTTTTTAACATGCATCATGAACGTTTTTTTGCTGTAAAAGCGGATCCTGTCTTTACAAAGAAAAAGGCATGCAAACGCAAGTGTTATTTTGCAGGATCCTGTCACTTGAAGTTTATGGGCGGGCATTGGAGTCATGTGATCGGAAGTGAGGGGAACTGAACGTGATAGACTGGGAGCCGGCATCTGACAGCTGTGGAGGCTCGTAACCAAGGTAAACATCGGGTAACTTGCTTGGCTACCCGATATTTATCTTGGTTACGAGCATCTGCAGCTGCTAGGAGCCGGGCTCCCTGCACACGGAATAAAAGGTAAACATCGGGTATCCAAGCAAGTTAGCGATAGTTACCTTGGTTACGAGCCTCCGCAGCTCTCAGAAGGGGGAGAGAGAGACTGATCACGTGAAGCTGGTTTCTGGGCATGCAGGATAGTGTCTATCAGCATGCCAGCGTTCACTTGCGTTTGCGTGCAGTATAGTCAGGATCCAGCAATTTTCAGTATTTGGACGCAGCTCAAAAACGCTACAAGTAGCGTTTTTGAAAAGAAGGGAATTTTGTTTACTTACCGTAAATTCCTTTTCTTCTAGCTCCAATTGGGAGACCCAGACAATTGGCTGGGTCTCCCAATTAGGAGCGAAAAAGAAAAGTTGAACTGCAAGTCGCTGGATCCTCACTATAACGCAGGTGAACGCATGTTGACGCGAGTTTATTGCAAATGCATTGAAATGAAAACGCATTTGCACTGGATCAGTTTTTACGTTAAAATAAAACATTCAGGACGCATGTTAAAAAAACCGTAGTGGGAAAGCAGCCTAGTATATCTGCAAGTGGAAGGATAATTTTAATTAGGGAAAAAAAATTGGCTACTTTCCTGCGCTGAGCTTTTGATGTTGCAGAATTTCTGCACTCATTATACAAATTAGGTTACTTGCAGTTTTTCATTGGGTTTTGTGTGTGGTTTTTGTTTTGTTTTTTTACATGCATGCTTGAGGCGGCAATATTTTTGTCTGTTTGCTGTCGTACTTTAAATAAAGCTGGTTTGGTTTTGAAGCTTCCTGGTATTTGACAAAACTTTGAGATTCTTAGGTGCAAATTACACGTGGGTTTTTTTTTGTTTTTTTTTTATGCATTTCTGCTACAGAAACGCACTAAAAACCTCCGAGCATTTTTGAAAAAAAACGCACCGCAGAGTAAAAAGCTCAGTGGGCAGGAAATTTCTGTAAATGCCGTCCACCATGCTGGAACCGCAAGACTCTGCATGTTTGATGCAGCGGAAATACTCATCGTGGGCACGAAGCCCAACAAGGGGATGATCACAATGACCGTAGTGTGGAAAAAACAAAAAAAAAAAAAAAACAAACAGTGTAATGGTGCGTACCCACGATCGGTGCTTGCTGCATTTTAGACGCAGCATGCTTCACCTGCATCCATAACGCTGCATTGTACAGTACAAGCATATGGACGGGATTTATAGATATCCCATGCTCACTGTGCTTGTTTGTTTGTTTTCCGCAGCATACACTGACCTGTGGTGCAGCTTTCCAGGCTGCGACATGTCAATTGTTTGCTGCGGATTCACATGCGTCCTCCGTAGGGAGAACACAAGCGAGAGGAGGAGACTCACAGGTCAGGTCAGGGCAGGTCAGGACTCGCTGTGTGCAGGACACTGAGCCCTGATCGTGGGCACATAGCCTTAAGCATAATTTATGGCAATTGGCAATTGAAAGGGGTTCTTCAAAAATCTGATATTGCTTTCAGAGACACAAGAGCTTTTAACGCCAAGATATGTCTTCATGTGGCATATTTTTACTCTGCAGACACTTCTGCGACGGATGTCCCAATTAAAAGATTATAAATATTTATAATATATATATATATATATATATATATATATATATATATATATATATATATATATATATATATATATATATATATATATATAATTACACACACACACACACACACACACACACACACACACACTTGAAGCAATGCCCTCCATAACAAATTTTAAGTTGTTGAAACGTCTGGTGTGAAACATATCAAAATGTGCCAGAGGGAGAGGGAGTGATTTTTTTTTTCCCCCTCAAAAGAACGCAATGACAGAAATTGGGAGGGGGTGGGGGGTGTTTGAAGTGTATGTACAAACTTTTCAGTTCTAAAGGTTTCTTTTGTTGAATTTTTTGGGAGTAGAAACTGAGCAGAGTCTCTAGGTTCACACTTCCGTTGTTTTGCTTGCTTCCGTCAGGACCGTTGTTGCGACGCAATGACGGCTCCGTCGTTTTTGAGATGTAACTGACGCAACGGATGTGTAATTTCGCAGGATTCAGTTCCCAGGAATCCTGTGAAAAAAAATGATCCGCCGTGTCAGTTACATCCGTTGTGCATCCGTTCTTTGACGGATCCGTTGTGATCCGTTTGTGTTTGGGACAGCCCACTGGGTATGCCAAACATACTGGGCATGCTCAGTAGAGCATGACGGAATCCAGCACCATAGACATGACGGATTACGACGGAATCTAGCACCATAGACATTCATTATAGCTTGTGAAGGATTGTGATGGACACCTGCGGAGTCAGTTTTTTGGTCGCTCAAAAAAAACGTTATATTCAGCGTTGCTCCCACCTGACGGTCAGTCACTAAACAACTGATCCGTTCGCAGCGGATGCAACGCAAGGCCATCAGTCACAATCCGTCGCTAATAGAAGTCTATGGGGGGGGGAAAAAAAAAAAAAAAAAGGATTCCTGCAAAATATTTTGCAGGATACCGTAATTACTCCAGGCAACAGTTTATGACTGATGCAAAACAACTGAAGTGTGAACCTAGCCTTAAATGAGAGGTTTTGCATTCCTGAGGGAAAAGTTGGAAGGGTTTCCTCTCAATTTCTGCTCCAGAAACACAATGTGCACATCCCCTAAGGCTATATTCACACGCAGCATTTTTACAACTTTTTCTCCCCCTTTTTAAGCATCCCCCCCATGGTTTTATTTTCACAGCCTATTGACTTCGTTGTCACGTTTGCTGGGATTCCATATTAAGGCCTAAAACACGCTTCCGCAAAAAAAAAAAACGTCCGTATGATACAATCCGTTTTTCGGGTCAGTGTTCCGTTTTTTTGGGGCGTTTCTCCGCTACGTATGGCATCCGTGTGATGGCGTATGCAAGCCGTGTGTACGTGTAAAATGCCCGTGTATTTGTACGTGGAATGTCCGTTTGTGTGTTGCACAATGTCGTTGATACATGTCGGCTGACAGCAGACAAAGTTGCGCGATGAGAATGAGCTCGGGTGAACTTCACCCGACTTCATTGTCATGCCGCGGCTCTGTCTGTGTGCCGCGTACTGATTAGCGGTCACCTGTGAAGGATTCACCAGTGACCGCTAATCCCCTGAGTGACTGAAGTGAGCAGCCCTCTCTCATACTTACCGCTCCCCGATCACCAGCGCGGCGAGGAACAGCTGTGCAGAGAATACGCGGCAACAATTACTTTGAATATGCCGGCCGCTCATTAATCAATCTCGTATTCCCTGCTTTCCCCACCCACAGGCGCCTGTGATTGGTTGCAGTCAGACAAGCCCCCCACGCTGAGTGACAGCTGTCTCACTGCACCCAATCACAGCAGCCGGTGGGCGTGTCTATACTGTGCAGGAAAATAAATAATTTAAAAAAACGGCGTGCGATCCCCCCCCAATTTTAATACCAGCCAGATCAAGCCATACGGCTGAAGGCTGGTATTCTCAGGATGGGGAGCCCCACGTTATGGGGAGCCCCCCAGCCTAACAATATCAGTCAGCAGCCGCCCAGAATTGCCGCATACATTATATGCGACAGTTCTGGGACTGTATCCGGCTCTTCCCGATTTGCCCTGGTGCGTTGGCAAATCGGGGTAATAAGGAGTTATTGGCAGCCCATAGCTGCCAATAAGTCCTAGATTAATCATGTCAGGCGTCTCCCCGAGATACCTTCCATGATTAATCTGTAAATTACAGTAAATAAATACACGCACACACGAACAATCCTTTATTAGAAGAAAAAAAAAACCCACTAACAAATTGCCTTGTTCACCAATTTAATAAGCCCGAAAAAGCCCTCCGGCGTACTCCAGGATGGTCCAGCGTTGCTTCCAGCTGTGCTGCATGAAGGTGACCGGAGCTGCAGAAGACACAGCCGCTCCTGTCAGCTCTACGCAGCTAATGAAGGGAATAGGGCGATCAGCTGTATTCAGCGTTGGCCGCGAGTAACCTCAGTGACAGCTCAGCTAATCGCGCGGCTGTCTTCATTAGCTGCGTGGAGTTGACAGGAGCGGATGTGTCTTCTGCTGCTCCGGTCACCTTCATGCAGCAGAGCTAGAAGAGACGCTGGACCATCCTGGAGTACGCCGGACATGGAGGGCTTTTTCAGGCTTATTAAATTGGTGAACAAGGCAATTTGTTAGTGTTTTTTTTTCTAATAAAGGATTGTTCGGGTGTGTGTGTTTATTTACAGATTAATCATGGAAGGTATCTCGGGGAGACGCCTGACATGATTAATCTAGCACTTATTGGCAGCTATGGGCTGCCAAAAACTCCTTATTACCCCGATTTGCCAACGCACCAGGGCAAATCGGGAAGAGCCGGGTACAGTCCCAGAATTGTCGCATATAATGTATGCGGCAATTCTGGGCGGCTGCTGACTGATATTGTTAGGCTGGGGGGCTCCCCATAACGTGGGGCTCCCCATCCTGAGAATACCAGCCTTCAGCCGTATGGCTTTATCTGGCTGGTATTAAAATTGGGGGGGGGACCGCACGCCGTTTTTTTTAATTATTTATTTTCCTGCACAGTATAGACACGCCCACCGGCTGCTGTGATTGGGTGCAGTGAGACAGCTGTCACTCAGCGTGGGGGGCGTGTCTGACTGCAACCAATCACAGGCGCCTGTGGGTGGGGAAAGCAGGGAATACGAGATTGAATATGCCGGCCGCTCATTAATCAAAGTAATTGTTGCCGCGTATTCTCTGCACAGTTGTTCCTCGCCGCGCTGGTGATCGGGGAGCAGTATGAGCCGGGGGAAGAAAAAAAAAAAAAAAAAAAAAAAGAGCGCCAATGTAAGTGACTGAGAACAGCAGAAAAAAAAAAAAGTATACTGAATTTAATTTAAAAAAAAAAAAAAAAAAATAAGATCGCTAGTGTAAAAACGCACACGCACGAAACGTGCTGAACACTGACATACTCCGTGTGCGGTTTGTGCAGGCACAGACCCATAGACTAAAGCAGGTCCGTGCCTGCGTGCTGCCGGCCAAAAACGGACATGTCATCTTTGTAGAAAAGCGCACACACGTACTTACCACACGTTCCGTGTGATTTTACGTGTGTGTGCCATCTACCATTGAATAACATGGGTCTCAGTGTGTACGTGTCTCCGGTACGTGCAAATACGAATCGCACACGTACAAATTAAACTGATGTGTGTTGCGGGTCTAAAGCGGAGTCAAGTCACTTCCCTTTCTTATACATTGCATTTTTGAAAATCCTCCTGGTACAACAACAAAGAACTTCAGTGTATAAACAGTAAGGCTAGTTTCACACTTGCGTTGGGTTGAATCCGCTGGGTCCGTTGCTGCGTCGTTTTGACGCATCTGTTATTTTTGTGTGGTCAACGGATCCGTTATTTCACAGGAATCAGTTAGCTGATTCCTGTGAAATAACAGACCCGTTGCATCAGTTTGGCGTCAGTTAGGCGTCCGTCTAACGCAGGGGTGGGCAATTAATTTTCCCATGGGGCCGCATGAGAAATTGGGATTGGTTTAGAGGGCCGGACTAATATAATTACCTCAGTTCTACCCAATATACTACATCACTACACCCCCTCCATATACTACACCTGTAATATACTACATCACTACACCCCCCATATACTACACCTGTATTATACTACACTCCCTCCATATACCTGTAATATACTACACCCCCATATACACCTGTATTATACTACACCACTATATAATACACCTCCGATATACTACATCATTACACCCCTATATACTACACCTGTAATATACTACATCACTACACCCCATATACTACACCTGTAATATAGTACACCTCCATATAGTACACCTATAATATACTACACCTCCATATAGCACACCTGTAATATACTACACCTCCATATAGTACACCTGTAATATACTACATCACTACACCCCATATACTACACCTGTAATATAGTACACCCCCATATAGTACACCTGTAATATACTACACCTCCAATATACTACAACTCCATATAGTACACCTGTAATATACTACATCACTACACCCCATATACTACACCTGTAATATAGTACACCCCCATATAGTACACGTGTATAATACTACACCTCCATATAGCACACCTGTAATACACTACACCTCCATAGAGCACACCTGTAATATACACCTCCATATAGCACACCTGTAATATACTACGCCTCCATATGGTACACCTGTAATATACTACATCACTATACCCCCATATACTACACCACTATATACACCTCCATATAGCACACCTGTAATATACTACACCCCCATATGTCACACACCCTGCTCCCCATACAGCCTGCACCCCCATATCACACACACTACACCCCATACAGCCTGCACCCCCATATCACACACCCTGTCCACATATCTCACCCTGCCTGTACCCCAACTTACCCCTCTCAAACACTCTGCACCCCTTCACATCCTTCTGTCAGTCTGCAGCCCTCATATGCCACTCACCCTGCAGCTCCATCTTCCCTCATATGCCACTCACCCTGCAACTCCATCTTCCCTCATATGCCACTCACCCTGCAACTCCATCTTCCCTCATATGCCACTCACCCTGCAACTCCCATCTTCCCACATATGCCACTCACCCTGCAACTCCATCTTCCCACATATGCCACTCACCCTGCAACGCCATCTTCCCACATATGCCACTCACCCTGCAACTCCATCTTCCCACATATGCCACTCACCCTGCAGCTCCATCTTCCCACATATGCCACTCACCCTACAACTCCATGTTCCCTCATATGCCACTCACCCTGCAACTCCATCTTCCCTCATATGCCACTCACCCTGCAACTCCATCTTCCCTCATATGCCACTCACCCTGCAACTCCATCTTCCCTCATATGCCACTCACCCTGCAACTCCATCTTCCCTCATATGCCACTCACCCAGCAACTCCCATCTTCCCACATATGCCACTCACCCTGCAACTCCATCTTCCCACATATGCCACTCACCCTGCAACGCCATCTTCCCACATATGCCACTCACCCTGCAACTCCATCTTCCCACATATGCCACTCACCCTGCAGCTCCATCTTCCCACATATGCCACTCACCCTACAACTCCATGTTCCCTCATATGCCACTCACCCTGCAACTCCATCTTCCCTCATATGCCACTCACCCTGCAACTCCATCTTCCCTCATATGCCACTCACCCTGCAACTCCATCTTCCCTCATATGCCACTCACCCTGCAACTCCATCTTCCCTCATATGCACTCACCCTGCAACTCCATCTTCCCTCATATGCCACTCACCCTGCAACTCCATCTTCCCTCATATGCACTCACCCTGCAGCCCCCCTCCCCCTCATGTCCCCTCTTTTCTCATTACCAGTCATCATGTGTCCACATCTCCTTCAGCATTCAGCATGTCTTGCTTTCTGCCCGGCATCCTGTGTCTCCTCCCACACAGTCACATGGGCGTGACATCATCGCAGGTCCTGCAGCATGAATTATTCCGTCTGCTGTGCTGCTCCTTCTCCTGCAGGGCGGGCGGGAACTTTTGAAATGACACACGCAGCGCAGTACTGACAACGTCAGAGCGCGCGCGTGTGTCACTGACAATTAGTGCCGGCAGGGAACAAAGGAAAGACTCCTGCGTTCCGCTGCCTGCACTGACTGTGCGGCGGACCTGCACAGGACCTCTCCCTGCTCGGCACGCTGCAGCCCGGCTCCACTGCACCGGCTGAAGACGGGCGGGCAGGTCACAGAGAGCAGGCGGGCCGGATGTGGCCCGCGGGCCGCCCCTTGCCCAGGTCTGGTCTAACGGAATGCGTCGGCTCCGTTTTTGGGGTTTCTTTCCATTTTTTTCATTCTGGGCATGCTCCGTATAAATTAGCGGAATCCAGCGGCGGATTCCATTGTAAAGCACTTTGCAACGGAATCCGCCACCATAGGGATCCATTATAACTATTGACGGATGTAACGGAATCCGCCGCTCGGCGTCATTTTAACGCAAGCAATTAACGTTACATGCTGCGTTCCTTTTGCTCGGCGGAAGCAACGCAGCGTCGGCCAGTGGAAGCAACGCAGGTACTTTTGGCACAGTCAGTCATCCATGCAAGTCTATGGCAAACAGCGGAATCCGTTAACGGATTCCGCTGTTTTCCAAAACGGCGGATTGCAACTGAAGGAAAACAACGCAAGTGTGAAAGTAGCCTAAATGTGGACACTGATAGGAAATGTGCTCAAGTTTATTTGATGTTTTTCATGTGGATTTCAGGACATAACGTAAAGACTGCGAACAGTAAAAAAAACGTGTTGGGTAGACATTTGTATCCCATCATCACTGCAGTCTGAATGCTCTGAGAATTATCGCTCTTAACCAAGTCCATGTGGAAATCAAGGCATAACTAGAAAGCAATATCAGATTATAGCACAGCCCCGTCAACGTACTGCATATTGTATTTGTCCATGTTCACACCAATGAGTGCACACACCAATGAGTGCACACACCAATGAGTGCACACACCAATGAGTGCACACACCAAGCTCAGGACACAGCAATCAACTCATACGTAACAAGACACTAGAAAGGAGCTCACATTGTGACATTTTACTGAAACTGATTCATTAAAAAAAAAAAAAAAAAAAAAAAAAAAAAAAAAAAAAGATTTATAAGTGACCTGTTACCGAAAAATATTAATAAGAATAAATAAAAAAACCCCCAAAACCTAGAATATGAGGCTCCATTGACATTTTACTGTTCCAATATGGTTTGTGAATTCCTTGTGGTGACTGGCATGGTGAACAGTTGTCTAAGCTTTATTAATATTACATTACAGGATTGTCTTGTCCCACAGATCCCATTGCCCATCCACAGAAAGCACACAGCCCCTTCTGTGAAAGTCTATAGGACTGTCAGACAGCCGAGCACTGTATGCACACAGTCATTCCCACAGAGTTCACATGTCCTGTGATCATCCTGCAGAGATCCGTTGGCAAAATTATGTCTGCCAGATCTATTTTTGTAACATGGGAGTCTATGCAGAACGGATCCGTTACCAGATTTCTATTTATCCTCAATTTGAAACTGATTCTGCAAGAAAAAAAAAACGGATCCGGCAGACATCAGTTATTTAAAGGGAACCTGTCAGGTAAAAAAAAAAGCATTCTGACCAAAAGCAGAAGCCTGTGTGAGCTATTAACCCCTTCCTACCCATCCCTGTGTTATATTGTGTAATATGAAAGTACTAAAATACATTTTATTACTTTCATATGTCCTATGTAAATAGCATAGGTCTCTAGCCCCATGGAGGTCTCATCGCCCTGTGGGCGTGATAGCATGGATTTACATCAGCGACGTCACCGTCGCTACTTCAGAATCTCGCGTGTGTGCGCACTTACCATTCTCGTCACCTCATCCTGGTCTTTGCGTGTCGGCTTCTGATGTGCATTGCGCATGCCCAAAAGATGCCTGTGGTTCTGGTCATGCGTAGTGCGCGTCAGAAGTCAAGTCAGGATGACGCGGCGACGAGAATGTTAAGTGCACGCAGAAGTGAGATTCTGAAGCTGCAGAAGTGACGTCGCTCATGTAAATCCATGGTATCACGCCCACAGGGGTGTGATACCATGAAAAGCATGTAGACAGAGACAGGGCGATGAGACAGTCATGGGCCTAGAGACCTGTGCTATTTACATAGAAAGTAATAAACCGTTATTTTATTACTTTCATATTACACACACTATAACAAACACAGGGATGGGTAGGAAGGGGTTAATAGCTCACAGAGGCTCCTGCTTGTAGGTCAGGACGCTTTTTTGACCTGACAGGTTCCCTTTAACAATGGACATCTCCTTTAACATCAGATCTCTGCAGGATTCGTTCTAACGGATGATTACAGGAAAATCTGAAATCTTGAGAGATTGAATCAAGTATGTTAGAAATCTATATAACTTAAAGGGAATCTGTCAACCTTTTGCACATTTTTAGTTATTAATATGGGAATACAGGTGGCATAGAGCTGTATACCTCCTGGATGAGGGGTCGTTTACAATTCTCTTTTGGATCATGTATCTTCCGGGCTATGGGGTGTGCACTGCCTGGAAGATAAGCTGCCTCCGGTCTTCATTATACAGGATTCCTTTTCCCTGATGTCTGTGTGACGTCAGCTGAGAGGCCGGAAATCTCGCGCCTGCACACCTGCCGTCCCAACCTGCACAGTTCCGCCCTTCTAGTTTTTCTGTGCGCAGGCGCTGGGGAGTCACTGCTGCTTCACAATGCAGGGGAGACGGCAGGCAGAATGCGCAGGTTTTCTGGCCGCGCACCTGAAGTCACAGGGATACAGGGGAGGAAAAATTCTGTACAATGAAAACTGGAGACAGTCTTATCTTCCAGGTAGTAAACACCCCATAGCCCAGAATATACAGTATATGAGAGGATTTTTGCCAAACAACCCAACATCCAGGAGTCATACATGTATAGCTAATTTCACTTTTATGCTCGTATTAACAAAAGAAAAAAAAATAAATAAAAATGCAAAAAAAGGTGATAGATTCTCTTTAAAGGGAACCTGTCATGAGGATTTTGCACCTCAACCTAATAGCATGTATGTACAGGAGCTTTCATGGTGACAATCTATTCCGTGATTGGAGAAATCCATTTTGCAGTTTGAGGATTAGAGGGATTAAATCATATGCAAATAAGCTGCAAGTGCTCAGGTTGAGACACTGCACTTGCAGCTCTCCTGCTTCTCCCACTATTCCCTACCCACTGGCTGCCTCCTGTGTGTCAGGTTAGACAAGGCAAATCATTAATGGGAGGTAGGGAGGGCAAGAGCTTCAAGTGCAATATCCCACCCAAAGCTCTTTCAGCTCATTTGAATAGGATTTCAATGATGAATTTCTCAGAAACTGCAAACATTTTTTTTTATTTTATTTTATTTTTTTACAATTAAAAGGGAACCTGACACCAGTTTTTTCACTATTGACCCAAAAGTATTACCTTCTGCAGCTCGTGGGCTGCATTCTATGAAGGTGCACCTTGTTCCCTGACTCCCCTTGCAGACCCCAGAAATAACTGTATAAAATCTGACCGCCATGTATTCAAATACATGTTCTTGTCAGATGGGTGTGCTCTTTTTTCAACTCCTGTCCCCCCTCCTGCCGTAGTTTGCCATCCTCTCCTCCTGTACCAGTCTGTTTTGTACTGTTAATGATTGTTGTACTAGTTTTTATGTATATCCATTTTCACTTCTAAAACGCCATGGAATTAATAGCGCTATAATAATTAATAATAATAATAATAATAATGATGATGATTGACACATCTGATGCCTCTGGCATCTTCCACGTGGTGGGGCTCAATATCGCGCGTCATTTCCGGCTAACGCAGGCGCATTTCGCTCTGCCTGTCCACAGAGTTCAGCCCGGCCTGTCCGCAGCTGTCATGAACCGAACCGCAATCGCCGTGGAATCAGTCGGCGCTCGCGGTTCAGTCCTGCAAACCCTGAGTTTAGTCCAGGCTGCACTCCGGAGCTCAGGTGAGACCTGCACTGAACTCTGGAGCTAACCGCAGCCAGGACTGGTATACTGGAGGTTCCTCCAGTTTTCATTTAAGTGTTTAAAGAAGAAATTGCACCTCCTTGTAGGGATATCAAGAGCGATAGGGGTGCTCTTCAGGTTCCAAAGCCGTACAATGTAATTAAACAAGGCACGCCCGAACTTGAAAGTGATGCATGTTTATTTAATGTGCATGCAGCGGTGGATACCGCGCTTCACGCCATCCTATGCCTCCAGTCTACTCCACCAATGTGCAACTGAGGAAGGTCCATAGTGGACCGAAAACGTTTTTTCCATGCACATTAAATAAACTTGCATCACTTTCAAATTCGGGAGTGCCTTGTTTAATTACATTTAAGTGTTCAACCATGGAAGTGTGAATAAGACATTATAAGGCGATCCTTTGGAATAAATGGTTTGTGCATTGATTTTAATGAATACACTGTGGTTCCAACAAAGAGGGGGACACTTGTTACCAGCTCTCCGTTTTGGCTTAGGCTAAGTTCACACTTCCGTTGTTTTGCATCAGTCACAATCCGTAGCCTTGAGGAATTACGGTATCCTGCAAAATATTTTGCAGGAATCCTGTTTTTCCCCATAGGCTTCTATTAGTGACGGATTGTGACTGATGATGCTGCGTTGCATCCACTGCGTCGCGGTCAGTCGTTTTTTAACTGACCGCCGAGCGGGAGCAACGCAGCCTGTAACGTTTTTTGAGCAGCGCGATCCGTAGGATTTCGCTACGCATGCGCTCTCTGGCTCCCCGCCCCCGTAACCAGGATAAACATCGGGTAACCAAGCAATGCGCTTTGGTTAGTTACCCGATATTTACAGTGGATACGGGTGCAGGGAGCCCGCGCTAAGCGGTGTATGCTGGTAACCAAGATAAATATCGGGTAACCAAGCAAAAAGTGCTTTGCTTTTAGTTACCCAATATTTACCCTGGATACAGTGTGCAAGGAGGCCGACACTTCACCACTCGGCTCCGCCCCCTCCCGCACTCCGCATGTGTACACACTCACACGTCCCCAGCCCTGCAGTCCCTGCGGCACTGACGTCCTCAGCTCCACGGCCCCGCCCCCTCGCGCTCCGCCCCCCTCCCGCACTCTGCATGTACACACGCATATAGACACACACACACACACACACACACACACACACACACACCTGTCCCCAGCCATGCAGACCGCGGCACTGACAACCTCAGCTCCGCCCCCCGAACTCCGGCCCCCAAACTCCGCCCCCCGCACACAACGGAGTCCGACAAAGAAATTCTTTTCTTTGTCTTCCGTTGTCATCCATTGTACAACGCATCAGTCACATGCGTCAAGCAACGCATGTGACTGATGCAAAATAACGGAAGTGTGAACTTAGCCTTACAGAGTGGGAGGAGGAGTCCTTTTTAAAGGTTCCCTTTTAGCTACCTCAATGTTATAAAAGATATGAACAGAAGCTTGAAAACTAAATGAATAAAAGTTGGAAGAAATAAAGCAAAACAGTGCAATAAAAAAAAAAAAAAAAAACCACACATGAGTGCGGATGAGCCTCGTGACCACTGAAGTGTACCTTGTGACTGGAAGTTAATTCTACAAGTGATGTAGATTCACAATAAGATGCCATGAATAAGGGAAGGTGCTGGTACAATAGTGTGATATGAGTAATGTTAAACCATCAAACTGCAGAGAAAGAGAAATATACAACACCCCAATCATTGGCACCGCACCCGTGTTAGTACGTGATTAGAGGAAACTTACTCTGTGCCCAGGCTTATGGAGGAGTTGATTGCAGACAAGGGAGTATGAAAGGGTGAAACATGAGCGATGTTAAATAAAAGAAAGCAAAAAGGGTGACAAATTAGGAAAATGAATACAAAAATAATAATCAACCTGGGATGTTAAGAAAGAGATTTAAAAAAATAAATGGAAAGAAGCAATGGTGAACATGATTGTGATAGACGGTCAGAAACATAATAAAATAATATACTCAGCGGGCTCTAACTTAAAGAAACAGCATCCTGGTGATGGCACTGTGCTCTTCACAGCATAGCTCATTTTATTTATTTTCATCTTTAATATGTCTTCGTTCCCATGTAGGGTTAACATTGTGCTTTTTTTCTGCTGCAATTTAAGGCCGGTATCACACTTGGAGACTTGCTGGAGAATTGAGTTGGCTCTCCAGACAGGAGCACGCTGCTTCATATGTTTTATGCAGCCAAGAAGCAAGTGTGACACTGGCATTAAGGACAGATTAAAGGGATTGTCCAGGACTTTTTTTTTCACCATGTTCCTAAAAACTACCATGCAGGTGGTTGCTACTAGAGACAAGTACCTGCCTGTAGTACCCGGCGCCGACTCAGGGTCACGGACCGCTCCTGCCAGCGATAGAGCTGCTCCACGTCAACAAAGCGGCTTTTTTCTTTCACTCTGCTCTGTAGATTGTAAATAGCGGCCAGCATCATGCAGATTGACGGGCGGCTTCCCGCAATTGGGCAACGGGAACCAGGTGTCAATCATCATGTCATTGGTTGAGCAGAACATCAAACAAGCTGCAGCTTTGTTGCCATGACAACAGCAAAAGATGCGAAATCAGCATCAGAAGCCATCTGTGACCAGAAGTGTTATGTCAATAGCACTACAGCCAATCAATGAGCTCAGCGCCTTGTGCTGTCAACTCCGGCACAGCCATGATTGTCTGCAGCGCTGTCAACGTGACATCATCAATGCAGGCAATGACAGACGTCAGGGTGGGGCTGACACTAAGGCCTCTTTCACACGTCCGTGAAAGTCACGCACGTTTTTCACGGACGTGTCAAAGGTGCGTATTTCCCTCCATGTGCCGTGTTTATGGCACGCGTGTGTTCTCCGTGTGTTATCCGTGATAACACACAGAACGGGAACTTTCTGCTCACCTGTCCCTGGCGTTGCTGTCCATGGTGCTGATCTTCGGTCTCCGGTCCTGCCCACTCTCCGATGCTGCTGCTTCCGGCCGCAGTGGAGTGAATATGCGATGAGCATAATGAACGGGGGTCAGAAGCAAGTGACAGCAGCAGCAGAGACAGCAGGGCTGGAGAAGGGGAGTATAGAAATTCTTTTTAATTCACAGGCACATGTGGTTTCTCTGGTGCGCATCACATGGATGATATCCGTGTGGTCTGTGTGCAGCCCGTGTGACACCCGTGATGCCGGAGAAAAACGGACATGTCTACGTGTGGAGCACACGGGTACACGTATGCTCCACACGGCCATGGCAAAATACGGACATGAACGCAGACCCATTGATTTTAATGGGTCTACATGTCTCAGTGTCTCCGGCATGTGAGGAAATGGACCAAACACGTACCGGAGACACGGACGTGTGAAGGAGGCCTAAGGCTGTTCTGGTCTGTGATAACTATTTATTCTGTTGAAAGTAGATTACAATAGATGATCACATAACGATCGGTGACAGCTGGATGTGAGATCACACTGGTCACATGACCTGCAGTCCCAGCCTAAAAGCCTACAATGACCACTAAACATTGCAAAAGAAATGTGATATTACAGGACAAATCGTGAGGCTGAAATCGCACAGCCCGATCCATTATCTGTAAGATGTAGATCTGTACAATGAGCTGGATCCCCTCCGTGTGCCCGAGGTCATATGACAGCACCAACACCCATCTGCAGTCACTGAGCGCCACAGGCCCCAGGACACCCTGCGCCCATAGCACCACCCCTATGGCACCGCTCCGCCTTGTAACCTCCAGGCGAGAAGCCGCCATGGAAAGAAGCTGGTGCACAAAGCAAGAAATCCAGTTCTGTCTCGCCGGTAAGAAGGCGCTTACCATCCTGCGAACCGGGGCCGACAGCCAGAATGGAAGTAGCAAGAAGGCGCCTCAGCCAATAGCAAAGCAACAACCACTGCCAATCACAAGATGGCGTCACCAGCCAATCAAGGAAGAAGCATGTGACTAGTTGTCTACGGAGCACGGGAAGTGCCAAATCTGTAAAAGAAAATGCAGACGTCAACTGGCTTACGTCATGTGACATATTCCCGCCTTTTTATATGAACGTGGCTATTAGTTCTGCGCAGGAGTCAGTAACACTTTGTAGTGAGCGTTTACCTCAGTAATTGCCTCTAAACATGAGGTGTGTCATTCCAGGAGGACACTTGAAAGGTATTAAGGTTTAATTCCAGTAACGCCTTGCTGCCATCTTCACCCTGTCCAGGGTCAGCACAACAACATTAGCTCAATAGAGCAATGATAGTCCACATGTGTGTCTCAGGTTTGGGCAGATGTTGGCTTCTTTTATGTACCATTGCTTGGAGCAGATATGAGAGAACGGCGCTTTATTCTAGGGCTAGGCTGCAGCCTGCGATCGGAGGGGCCGATGTTAGGAAATGACACAGCCCTGATGTTTCTAATACCCTATAACCGGGTTAGCCGGCGTTTATATGGCCGCTGCCCGGAAGAAATAAATGTCTGACAGTAAGATGCTGGAGATATCACGATGTTTTCTGTCACGGGTGACCGCACGTATGGCCGTTTCTGCACAACATGGCGTCTGACAGCAGTTTGGGAGACCAGATAGCTGTTCGTAATTGCCTTCGTCACAAATGGCACTGACAGCAGAAAATGGTGTCATCTGAGACAGTTATAGCATTTCCATGGTTCGCCAACACTGTCTTATTGTCAGCCACATTGCACGTCACTGGTTTGTGGCTTTATAAGATGTGTTGTATCCACAATCGATGTCACTAATAACTGTGATGTAAGTGATCCGCACTGTTACCATTTTCTTGTCCTTTTCTTCACCCCCATGCTATATAGCTATAGAAAATACTTTTCATCTGCAACGTTTACAGAAAGTGGAGACCATAAAAGGTGAAATATAAACTATATACACCACTGAATCTATTTTAGCGGCATCCTCAGGTACATGTTTCATTTCCATAACTATAGTCCCAATATTAGTTTTAAGGTGCCCTCAAATGAGCGTATAATTCGCATGAGTATCAGAACGCATCACCCGGTGTGACCGCACACTCTCCGGACAGGAGCATGTCAGCTTCATAGAAATACACGCAGCTAACCCGCTCCTATCAGCAGAGAAGCCAGCCGCGCCGGGTGATGGGACCCAATACTCATGCAAGTTAGGCTACTTTCACACATCCGGTTTTTGCTCTGCGGCACAATACGGCGCTCTGCAGAAAAACCGCAACCGCTTTTTGCCGCCGGTTGCGGGTTTTTTTTTGCATAGGCTTACATTAGTGCCGTATTGTGCCGCATGGGCTTGCGTTCGGTCCGGTTTTTGCCGCATGCGGCAGATTTAGCCGATGCCGCGGCCGGATGGAACGTTGCCTGCAACGTTTTTTGCTCCGGCAAAAAAAACGCATCGCGTCGCATCCGGCTGCTGTGGCGCATTTTTTCCACTGCGCATGCTTAGTAGCATGCCGCAACCGGGAAAAAACGGACGGGCCGCATGTAAAAACTTATGCAAAGGATGTGGTGTTTTCGACGCATCCGTTGCATAGGTTTCACAGCCGGATTGAGCCGCACTGCTCAAACCGGATGTGTGAAAGTAGCCTTATACGCTCGTGTAAGTCCAGCCTTAGAGAAGTCCCTGAAAACAGTGCAGCTGCCAATCTGTGTCTCACACAACTGTAGGAAATGTCATCGGCAGCCAAGAAGCAGCTACATACATGTCAGAGTTAGGCCATGTGCCCACAAGAGAAAATATCTGCTGACTTTTCTGCAGGTATTTCCACAGGTTTACGCAGCAACTCCCCGGAATCCGCAGCTATCCATTAATGCGGTATTTCTGCGGAATTGTTGCAGTAAACCTTCGGAAAAAGTGCGGATTTAGTGCGGAATTCCTGCGGATTTCCCACCCTCTATCTCCATAGTGGAAAGGCAGGAATTCCGCAGATTATTCCGCATGAATAATGGACATACAATTACGTGCGGCTGCGGGAAATCCGCAGCATTTTCCGCAGCCGCAAAAAAACGCAGCATTGATACAGCACTCCCCAAATCCCATAGGATAACATGGGGTGTGTCTGTACTTGCGTAAACCTGCGGATTTATCAGCTATTATCTCCCTTGGGCACATGGCCTTAAAGGATCCTGTCAGTAAAATGAACACTATATACCAACAGACATAGCTGCCATGACAGATAACACTATTAGCCGGCAGATGTAGGCACAATCTGCAAGTTAATAGTGTTAAGCGGGCTTTACACGCTGCAACATCACTAGCCGATGCTAGCGATGTCGAGCGTGATAGCACCCGCCCCATCGTACGGCTGATATGTGGTGATCGCTGCCGTAGCGAACATTATCGCTACGGCAGCGTCACACGCACATACCTGCTCTGCGACGTCGCTGTGACCTTAGAAAGGAGGCGGTTTGTTCAGCGTCACAGCGACGTCACAGCAGCGTCACTAAACCGCCGCCCAATAGAAAAGGAGGGGAGGAGATGAGCGGCCGGAACATGCCGCCCACCTCCTTCCTTCCTCCTTTTCCGGTGGACGCAGGTAAAGAGATGTTTGTCGTTCCAGTGGCGTCACACATAGCGATGTGTGCTGGCGCAGGAACGACAAACAACATCGTTACTGCAGCAGCAACGATAATTGGGAAGAGGGGGGCATGTCACCGATGAGCGATTTTGAACGTTTTTGCGACGATTCAAAATCGCTCATAGGTGTCACACACAACGAGATCGCTACAGCGGCCGGATGTGCGTCACAAATTCCGTGACCCCAACGAGATCGCTTTAGCGATCTCGTAGCGTGTAAAGCCACCTTTAGAATGATGCCTGGCCACTGTACTGAAAGTGCAGCTCCTGGGAGAAAATTAACTTTATTCCTCCGAGGTGTCGCTGGATTTGTCATAGAGCTCGCTCACATCACTGTATAAATCGGATCTGTGCTATCTGATGTATCGGATAGCACACTTGACCCATGTTATTCAATGGGGCACTGCTGATGATCGATTTTTCTCATTGACAAAATTTGTCATCTGAGCAGTGCTGGAGTGTGAAGACACAGTGTCTTGGGTGCTAGAGCACCTATTCTTCCTTGATTGACATCCTGCTGGACACAACTAGTGATAGCATCAAATGTCCTGTGGACAACTAACAGCCCTGAAATTGTGACTCTTGGACATTCCAGCACTGCTCAGTTGACTCTTAAAGGGAATCTGTCACCAGATTTTTCTCCCCATTTCAGAGCAGCATCAGAGACCCTGATAACACCGATGTGTCACTTACAGAGCTGTTTGCTGTTATTTTGATAAAATCACTACTGCAGATCTAGTAGTTATTTAATAATAATAATAATAATAATAAAGTTTATTTATATAGTGCCAACATATTCCGCAGCACTTTACAATCCGGTGGGTTGCGTGTATAGTCAAATACAAAACAAAATAGTACATAATTCAACAGCTACAGTAGGAATGAGGGCCCTGCTCGAAAGCTTACAATCTATGGGGAAGAAGGGGGACACAAGAGGTGAAGCACACTTGTAGATCTGGCCGGCCATCGTTATGCTAGTTTATTGGTTACATATAAAGATGAATGATCGGGTCTTTAGACAGTGACCTTTTGGGTGCCCTTATGTGCTATTGGTTGTATGTAGGATGTGATGACAGACATAGGAGAGAGAAGGTTACGAGTAGCATTTAGAAGGTGGGACGGGGGAGAGTTAGGTTAGTAAGTTATTATGATAAGCTTGTCTGAAGAGATGTGTTTTTAATGTACGCTTAAAAACTTGGGGGCTGGATATTAGTCGCATTCTTTGGGGTAGTACATTCCAGAAAACTGGCGCGGCACGAGAAAAGTCTTGGAGACGGAGGTGTGAGGTTCGTATTATGGAGGATGTTAGTCTAAGATCATTTGCGGAGCGAAGGGGGCGGGTAGGATGATAGACAGAGATGAGGGATGAGATATATGGTGGTGCAGAGCTGTGGAGAGCTTTGTGGGTGAGGGATATTAGTTTGTATTGTATTCTGTAGCTGATAGGTAGCCAGTGTAGTGACTGGCACAAGGTAGAGGCATCGGTGAAGCGGATGGACAGGAATATGACCCTGGCTGCTCGATTCAAGATGGATTGGAGAGGGGAGAGTTTGGTCCGAGGGAGACCAATCAATAAAGAGTTGCAGTAATCCAGGCGGGAATGAATAAGAGCGACAGTAAGGGTTTTTGCAGTTTCGAAAGTAAGAAATGGTCGGATTCTGGAGATGTTTTTGAGATGCAGGTGACATGTGCGAGTAAGTGATTGTATATGGGAAATGAAGGAGAGTTCTGAGTCAAATATGACCCCAAGACAGCGAGCATGCTGCTTGGGGATAATGATTAAATCATTGAAGGTAATTGAGATGTTGGGTGTAGATTGGTTAGTAGAGGGAGGAAACACAAGAAACTCAGTTTTGGAGAGATTCAGTTACAGATAGAGGGAGGACATGCTTTGAGAGACAGCAGACAGACAATCTCTGGTATTTTGTAACAAAGGTGTGATGATTAGAGATGATGTATATAATTGGGTGTCATCAGCATAGAAATGGATTGGAAACCGAATCTGCTGATGGTTTGTCCAATAGGGGCGGTGTATAGAGAGAAAAGGAGAGGGCCCAAGACTGAGCCTTGAGGAACCCCAAAGGTGAGGGGGAGAGGAGTGGAGTAAGGGCCGGCAAAGGAAAGAGTGAAGGAGCGATCGGAGAGATAGGAGGAGAACCAGGCGAGAGTGGTGTCCTTGAGGCCAATAGAGCGGAGCATGGTGAGGAGAAGTTGGTAATCCACAGTGCCCAAAAGCAGCTGAGAGATCCAAGAGAAACAATAGGGAATAGTGGCCTTTAGATTTTGCTGTTAATAGATCATTTGAAACTTTGGTGAGGGCTGTTTTGGTGGAGCGTAAAGAGCGGAAACCAGATTGAGGGGGATCAAGAAGTGAGTTTTCAGACAAATAGCGGATTAGCCGAGAGTGGACCAAGCGTTCCAGGAGCTTAGAGATAAAGGGAAGGTTAGAGACTGGTCTGTAGTTAGCGGCACAGTTCTGATTGAGGGAAGGTTTTTTAAGTAGAGGGGTTATGATGGCATGTTTAAATGATGAGGGAAAGATACCTGATGAAAGAGAGAGGTTAAACATTTTGGTTAGATAGGTAGTGACAGCTGGGGAGAGAGCCTGAAGGAGATGTGAGTGAAGAGGCTCACTGGTGCATGTTGTTGGGCGGGAAGAGGCAAGGAGACGCGTCACTTCTTCTGTGACAGGCTCAAATATTGATAGTGAGCTTGAGGTGCGGGTGAGGAGGGGATTCATGCTCTGAGGGGATTTTTCAAAGATTTCTTTTCGGATGTCATTGATCTTTTGTAAGAAGAAAGTGGCCAGATCATCAGAGCTTAGGTTGGTGACTGGGGTCTGTGCTTTAGGGCTCAGGAGGGAGTGGAAGGTTTCAAAGAGTCGTTTAGGATTGTTGGCTAGTGAAGTGATGAGAGTGGTAAAGTATATTTGTTTAGCCAGATGGAGAGCAGAGTTGTAGGTTTTGAGCATGAACTTATAGTGGATGAAGTCTTCAGCTGAGAAGGATTTTCTCCACAGATGCTCAGCACACCTAGAACAGCGCTGTTGGAAACGTGTTTGAAGCGTGTGCCAGGGCTGCCGCTGCCTGTGTGTGTTTTTTCTACATGTAGCTGGTGCAGCTTCATCCAGGGCACTCTGCAATGTCTTATTATAATGTGACACTGCAGAGTCTGCACAGGAGAGGGAGGAGATGGGAGCCAAGGATGACTTCAAATTGTTCATTAGCAGCTGGGTATTGATGGCGCTTAGATTTCTGTATGGGCAATAAGTGGGGGCGTCCCGGGTTTGAAGACAGTTTGTGAAGGAAAAGGAGAGAAGGTTGTGGTCAGAAAGTGGGAGAGGGGAATTGGTGAAGTCATGAAGAGTGCAGAGGCGGGAGAAGACCAGGTCCAGCATATTCCCATCCTCATGTGTAGGAGACTTAGTGAGCTGTGAGAGGCCGAAGGATGAGGTTAGAGAAAGAAAATGGGTGGCAGATGTAGAGCAGGGTTATAACGAGCTCATGCATCTTTTGGACTATCTAGCAGCACGCCAAGTAGTCCTCTAATGGTAATCTCCTGCTAATTTAACAATGATTTTATAAAAGCTACACTAAGCTGCCCAGTAAGTAATAATCTGAAAGCAGCATGATGAAGGAAAAGAGACCCTTATTCCAGCAGTTTATGTGGCAAAAACTTAGTGACAGAGTCCCTTTAAGTGATGTTCTCTGTTATGACTTTAGTATTATACCACTAGTATAGACACTCAGATTCTAGAGACAAGCCTATATGATGTAAGCATATGCCGTATCTCTGATAGCTTTAGCAAATTGACTTAATAATGCTTAATTGTAAAATATGAAATCAATATTGTTTTCATGTGTGGTATGTTTTCTGCATCTGTTGTTTGGTTACTACAGTATTATCAATCTGTGCTCTTCTCTTGTTAGTGTTTGGAAAAGCCCTTCACGCCCTTTCACGAATTGGTGATGAGCTGTGGTTTGACCCATTAGAAAAAGGTGTAAGTTTTACTGATTCCAAAAGAATTTTTCTTTCTCTTTGGAGGATAACTATTATTTCCAAAGTTTCCTGACTTATCATAGACACCTTTCAGAAGACTCTATTAGAAGTGTCCTAAGATGATCAGAATTAAAAAGTCACAATGTTCAGATAAGTTCTTCTGCCCTTTCAATCTATCGATCAGTAGCGTAATGGGTTACATACTGTGACATGTGAAGGGTCAAAAAAAAATTATAGCAAAAATTCTTTACATTTCACAGGAATTAAAATAAAATCTACCTTTTGTCCTGAGTAAAACATGGCCATTGACACCACATCAGTGATAGTTATAGCTGATGAAATGCAGACAGGCATAAAAAAAAAAAGCTGCATCATTAATCCTTTGGGCTGGTCGTTAAGAAGCATTTTGCAACATCATACAAGACCTTCGGTGAAGTGTGGTCTGCTTGTGTCATAAAACTACAAAAGGGATGGCTTGTGAAGATTTCACCTGTCAATATACCTTATTGGGGCATGAAGACGTCATAGAGGGAGGTCCCTGTGAGAACCTTCATCTATGAGGCAAAATGGAGAGGCTCGCTGTAGCTCTCGTTCTGTTAGGACTCAAACAGTCCTTGTATTAAAAAGATGTTCAATTACCTAATGTACTACTTTAAAGCCTGGTAGGCCTCAGGTTTCCCCGGAAAAATCAGTTTTCAAGGGATCAGTAGTTATACAACCCCTTTTAACCTAGATTAAATTTGTGAGCCAGTCTCAGAAAAAAAGCCTGCAGTCACTCTATGTGACTAGAGACTGCCAAAATGTGTTACTCAATTTGTCAGTTTGCAGTCACAAGAGTGACAACAGACTTTTTTTTCTGGGGCTACACAACCCGTTTAATATTCCTTAGAATTGTTATACATCTACAGTTCAGTGTTTTGTTCACATGAGCAATGGCTTTATCTGCCTTTTCTTCTCAAATATTGCTCACAAACTTGTCTAAAACTGTGCTAGTGAGCACTTCTTTGCGGAGATAATCCATCCACCTCACAGATGTGGCATATCAACATGCTGATTAGACAGCATGATTATTTTACAGGTGTGCCTTAGGCTGGCCACAATAAAAGGCAACTCAAAAATCTGCAGTTTTAGGCTATGTGGCCACGGGATTCTGTACCCGCGGATATATCCGCAGGTTTCCCGCAGCTGATCCCCTGAATCCTCAGCAATACATAGCTGCGGGATTCCAGCAAATAGCTGCGGTAAACCTGCGGAAGTCCCGCACTCTATCTTCATAGTGGAGGGCCGGGATTTCCAAAGGTATTTGTACCGCCCCGGGCTCGGCTGCGACCGATCCGCTCGGTTCCGGGCTCGCTGGTGGGTGCCTCGAGCGTCTCCGGACCCGGGGGTCCTGTGGTCACTTCGATCTGAAAGGGGCTGGCGGTTTAGGGAACGTTGGTGTACGGCCGGAGCCATGGTTAAGTTTGTGACGCCACCCACGGGTTGTGGTGAAGGAGGACACCACCGCTGCAGTTACGGGGAACCGGCGGGAGATGTTGCCCAGCAAGATGTTAACCCCTTCGTGGGTAGGGATGTTGGCCTCGGGACCCGTTGGGGGAGTAGTTGGGCGGTGCAGGGAGGTGCGCGGCCGGAGGGCACTGATGTACTCACGATTAGTAACACACACCAAGTCTATGGTAAACCAAGATGATGGTGGTCAGTGCCCGTAGCCGGCTGCGGTCTGGTCCCCCACCCGGTTGGTGGTCTCTGCCTTTCTCCTGCACCTCTTTGAATGTTGATGGACTACCTGAACTTGCAATACAGGAGTCCGCTCCCCGGCTTGTGTATGTCGGAGGAGCCCTTTGCCCGCAAACGCTGGCCCATGGGATCTCTCTGCCTAGGCGGTGGCTTTCTATCACCCTCGTTGGGCTGTTGTCTTCAGTCGGGACTTCAGGTGGGAAAGGACCTACAGTCCTGGCCGCAATCAGTGAATTAGCTAGCCCCCAGTAGCTTCTGGACCTAGCTTCAGGGTCTGAGTACCTCCACTTGTGCTCCGGTTTCCAGTCGGTTCCCCGGGTCGGTACCGGCGGGCCACTACCCTGTCCCGGTCCACCACGGTTCCACCGAGCCATCTTCCCGGCTCCTGCAGGCAGAGGCCTCCGTATGCCTCCTAGCCAAAGGTGCCTGGGCTCCAACCCTGGCACCTGTCAGTCTGTTACAGGCCTGTCACACAGGCCTGTCCTCCTCCACTGCACTCTCAAACTGAACTCCACTGAACTGACTGTGTTTTTCCTGCCTCAGGCTCTCTGAACTCCTCGGTGGGCGTGCCAACTGCCTGGCTCTGCCCCCCTGGTGTGTCCATCAAGCACTGAGGGAGGTGACTAGGGTTTAAATGGTTGGCTGCTGACACCTTGTTAGGGGACTGGTGTTGTGCGGGGGTCTACCTGTGACTACCTGGCTAGTCCAGGGCGTCACACTCCCCCTTGGTTAACCACAGACCGTCCGCGGGCTGTCCGACCACCACCGTTTATTTTCTTTTGTAACTGTAAAAGATAAAAGGAAACACATGTACAATTATATTAACATATTTACATTATACGCAGGCTTATTTTCTTCCCTTGACGGGAGGCAGTTTGCTTAAATGTTACATTATAAAAAAAACAAAACATTTTTATTATTAACCGGGGACGGGACGGGACCGGGTCCTTTCATTTGCCCACCCAAGCAAACCTAGCCCTGATGTTGCCTCTAAGAACTAGGTCAGCATCCCTTTTCCCCAGTCCAGGAAACGGGTTCAGGTCCGGGTATTGCCCACACGGGCCGGGTAATAAGTTCCTTACCCGGCAGTCTCTCAGAGGCACCACGTCCAGGGGACCCCTGACCCGGAGGGTAGTCACCGATTTCTTTGGTGACGGGGCCCCGGCCTTTTTTGCCGCAGGCCCTTCCTCCAACCAGCCTCTCCTGAGACTGTAGGACCTGAAAGAATGGTCCAGGATTATTTACAAGCCCAAAGGTTTTTGGGTGGCCTGCGAGTTCTCAGCCATGTCTATTTATAAAACTGGGGTAAACAACGTGAATCAACAAAAGTCCCAACGGGGACGGGCAGTATGGTAGTCGGGAACCGCTACCTCACTCAACAGTCTTTTGAATCAGGTGAGAGTCTCGGGTGGTTAGCATTCATTCACACATCTATTTACATAATCAACATGTTGCACCCCTAGATGGCAGTTTCCCTGTATCTAAGCGGGGGCTGACCTAGGTTAGAGCGCGTGGACCTCCTGGGCCCCACACCCTCTGGTGGAGGCAATGGGGGAGAGCGGACAACCGGCCCCTCTTCCCGAGTGGCAGGTATAGCGGGTAGAGACCTACGGGTGCGTGGTATAGGTGCATCCCTGGGCGCTTGCTCAGGTGGCTCACTGGCAGGCATCTCCGGCTCCATCTCTTCCACGGGTTGTGGGAACATTATCACAGGAACAATCACCATGCCGTTCTGCATAGGCCAATCAGCTGGAAAGTCGCCCGTCACTGTATGGATCACCCCTTTCTTCTTCTCCACGCTCGGCGTGGGCACGGGGACCTCATCTGCCAGTCTCAAGGGACTCGGGCATCTCTTCAGGTGGTCCCTGGAAACCGTGGCCATAGTTTTCCCCTGGTCATGACTAATCAAGTAGGTCTTCTCGTTCTCCCATCTGGTCGGTTGTATGATGTAGGGGGTCCTTTCCCATTATTCGTCGAGCTTGTGCGTTCTCCTTTTGCGCTTCAGCACTACATCCCCAGGTCCAAAAGGAGCAGCCTGAGCCTGCTTGTTGAAGCGCTGCTCTTGCCTCTCTCAACTTTGACGCAGATTCCTTTCACCATACTCTTGGATCTGTCGGTACTGCGTCTGTCACTTGGCATCCCAGTTGGCAGTGGGGGGAAGAGTTTCGGGTACCTCTATGTCCATTTCTAGGTCCACTGGCAGCCCTAGGCCGGGCTCTCATCAGGTATGCAGGTGTACACTTGGTGGAGCTGCAGGGGATGTTATTGTACATGTCCACCAAATCAGGCAGCTTCTCCGGCCACAGATTCCGTTTTTCCAGGGGTAGTGTCTTGAGGAGATAAAGGACCAGATGGTTCATCTTTTCGCACATCCCATTAGTTTGGGCATGGTAGGACGTGGTCCGGATCTTCTTACACCCGTACAGGTGGCAAAACTCCTGGAACACCTCTGCTTCAAAGGCCGGGCCCTGGTCCATGAGCACCTTCTCCGGGTAGCCATGTGGTTGGCAGAAGTAGGCCTGGAAGGCTCTAGCTGCTGTGCGGCCTGTCAAATCTTTAACGGGGACAACCACCATGAATCTTGAGTAGTGGTCTACAATGGTCAAGGCGTAGGTGTACCTGCTGGGCGTGAGCTTGACATGGTCCAGGGCGACCAACTCCAACGGTTGGTGGGTGACAATCGGCTGTAGCGGGGCCTTCTAACTGGCCTCGTCCCGTCTTCTCAGCGTACAGGGACCACCCTCTCGGCACCAGGCTTCCACGGACTCCCGCATCCCACTCCAGTAAAAGCGCTCCCTCAGCAGCACCTCCAGCTTCTTCCAGCCAAAGTGTCTTGCGCCATCATGGTAGGCCTGCAGGACCTTGGGCACACATACCTGGGGCACCACCAGCTGGCGAACTTTTTCATGGGTCTTCGGGTTGATTAACCCCCATACAGCTTCCCTTGATGCAGGTAAAAACGGTCTCTCTCTTTCCACAACCGCTGGGCCTCAGAGGGGGCTGTAGGGTCCATCCTGGAAGAGCCTTGGGCGATCATGGTCTTAACCAGCTGAACTGCAGGCTCTTGGTCCTGGGCTTCTTGCCACCCCTGGCTAGGCAGCGGGTCAAGGTTCGCCTGCTGTTTGCTAACATAGGGCTTCTCATCCCTTGGCCGATGGAATGCGGGAAGCTCGATCTCCTCCAGGTTGTCTTCCTCCGCCCCTTCATCGGGCAAATGTGGCATCCGGGACAGCGCATCCGCGTTGGTGTTCTTGCGGCCAGCCCTGTACTTGATGGTGAAGTCGTAGTTGGACAGTCGAGCCATCCACCGCTGCTCCAGGGCGCCCAGCTTGGCCGTGTCCAGATGTGTCAACGGGTTTTTGTCCATGTAAGCAGTGAACTTCGCCGCTGCGAGGTAATGTTTAAACCTTTCTGTTATCGCCCACACGAGGGCCAAGAACTCGAGCTTGAAGGAGCTGTAATTCTCGGGGTTCCTCTCTGTCGGCCGGAGCTTCCTGCTGGCGTAGGCTATCACCTTCTCCTTTCCATCTTGTACCTGGGACAGGACCACACCCAGGCACACATTGCTGGCATCGGTGTAAAGGATGAACGGGAGGCCATAATCAGGATAAGCCAAGATTTCTTCCCCCGTCAGGGCCGACTTCAGCTGTTGGAAGGACTCCTCGTGCTTCTCACCCCAGACAAACGGGGGTCCAGGAGATCTACCATTCTTGGTCTGTCCCACGAGGAGGTCTTACATGGGCGCGGCCATCTTCGTGTACCCCTTGATAAAATGGCAGTAGTAGCCCACTAGGCCCAGGAACTGCCTCACCTCCTTAACCGTGGTTGGTTGCGGCCAGCTCTGGATAGCGGTAATCTTCTCAGGATCCGGGGCTACGCCTTCCGCACTCACCACATGCCCGAGGTACTGCACTTTGGGTTTCAACAGATGGCACTTAGAGAGTTTCAAATTCATCCCGTATTTGGAGAGGGCTGCGAACACTTCTGCCAGCTGCTCCAGGTGGGTTTCATACGTCTTGGAATATACAATAACGTCGTCCAAATATAGCAGAACAATTCTCGAAGTTGAGGTGCCCCAAACAGCACTCCATGAGCCTCTGGAAGGTCCCCGGGGCGTTGCACAGCCCGAACGGCATACTGTTGAACCCGCAGAGTCCCATGGGGTTAGAAAACGCAGTCTTCTCGCGGTCTTCCCATGCAACCGCCACCTGCCAGTAGCCACTAGTAAGGTCAAGGGTAGAAAAATAATTAGCGGTCTTCAGCGCAGCCAGTGACTCTTCAATGCGGGGGAGAGGGTAGGCATCCTTATGCGTTATCTGATTGATCTTCTGGTAATCCACACACATTCTCATGGTGCCGTCCTTCTTCTTCACCAGCACCAATGGAGCTGCCCAGGGACTACAACTATCCCGGATGACCCCTGCCTCCTTCATGTTCCTCAACATGTCTTTGGTGCACTTGTAGTGTGCAGGTGGGATTGGTCTGTACCTTTCTTTAATGGGTGGATGTGTACCCGTGGGGATATGGTGTTGAACCCCTCTAATTCTCCCAAAATCTAGCGGGTGCTTGCTGAAAACCTCCCTGTACTCCTGCACTACCCGGTATACCCCTTCCTTGTGGTGCTTGGGTGTAGATTCGGTGCCGACATGCAACACCCGGCACCACTCCTCTTACTGTTTGGGTGGAGGGTCACTGCCCGAGTGTGGTGTAGTGGTTGTGGGGATTGTTTCGTGTATGGAGTGTGCGTCTACTGTGAACAACTTGGCTATGGTGGCGTAGCGGGGGAGCCCGACCTCTTCCTCTCCACAATTCTGCACTCTCACGGGCACTCTCCCCTTTTTGACATCAATCACCCCTCTGGCTGCCATTACTGTGGGCTAGTGCTCCAAAGGCAAGGGCTCTACCATTGCCGGGTAATCCCGTCCTTGGGGTGCCACTGCTGCCCGACACCAAATCATCTTCTTGCTCCGCGGCAGCACCACCAAAGGCGCGGCGTCCATCACGCACACACCACCAATCTCTCCACCTGTCATGTTCACCTGCTGCCGCTGCAGGAGGGCCCGGATTTCACGTTGCAGCGCCCTCTGCAGGCCCCCTCCCACAGTGGCAGACAATTGTTTCAACAGGCTCAACACCTCCCCCATACAGTTCTCAATCACGTTGGTCCCAAGGACCACCTTTGGGTTACGGTCACTGGAATCATTCAGCACCACAATCATCCCTTGACGTCTCAACTCCGTTCGTCCCACAGTCAGGGTCACTTCCCTGAACCCCACTTGGGTCATAGGGAGGCCATTGGCCGCAATAATGGTTAGACTATCGTCCGGAATGGCATAGTCTAATAGAACTATAGGCATAGAACTAAGGCATAGTCGTTACCTACGATCCGGTGTCAAGCAGGGCCATGGTCGGGACACCATCCACCGCCAGGGAGATGATGGGGCGGCCTCCAACGTACCGATCCCGCCAATCAGCTGGGCCTTGAGGATCTACTCCTGAGGATTGGCCCTTGGCCTCAGGGGTTGCTCATTTAACGGACACCCTCTGGAATAGTGGCTGGTCTTGTTACACTTGTAGCAGACAGGCGGTCCATACCGTGGGTCGTTGTTCCTCTTCCGCTGCATCCAGGGGACGTCCTCCGGGCTGTCGGCGAGCTGGATCTTCTCCGAGGGCTTGACTCTCGTCAGTAGCTGGAGAGCGTCGAGGATCCAGGTGACATCCTCATTCAGGCGCCGGACTTGCAATGACAGATCTTCCGGAGCTCCGGTGGCTGCAGCAGGGGCCGGCAGGGCCAACAATGGGTGCGCTACCGAGACGGGAGCAGTCTCAACCGGCCAAGATGGCGGATCGAGGGCACCGGCATCCGGTGCTTGTAGGACCTTGATGGCCCGCTCTTTCAGCACTGCAAAATCCAGGTCGGCGTGCTCCAAAGACCACAGCCGCAGTTGTTTGTGATCTTCGGCGGACCCCAGTCCCTGCAGCAATTGTTCTACTAGCATTTTGTTACTGTCAGTCTCATTGATGGGGTCCTCCTGCTTTAGTGTACGGAGGGCCATCTGCAGCCGCAAAGCATAGTCTCGGATACTGTCCTTCGGTCGCTGCCAACAGTGATAAAACTGCATCCGCAACTCCGCTTCTGTGCGGGTTTCGAAGGCGACCTGGAGTTTATCAAAAATGGTGGTTACTGAGGCCCGGTCCGCATCTGCCCAAGTCTCCACCTCCTGCTCGGCTGCGCCGATCAGCTGCCCTAGCACTACCGCTGCACGCTGCTTGCCAGTCATGGCATACAAATCGAGAATCGTGCATATTTTCTTCCGGAACACCTGCAAAGCGTCAGGCTTCCCATCGTACTGGGGTAGCCAGGCAGCATCGTGCATGTAGGGCAAGGAGATTGGCATTAACTGGGTGACCGTCGGAGCCGCGGCCTCCCCCGCTCCTGCGACCGGAGCGAGTGACGCCACATTCCCATCGTCGGGCGCACCTGCGGGCGCCGCCGCTCCAGCGGCCAGCGCCACTCCGCCATCCGGGTTAGGCGCGGACATCTTCCCGCTTTTCCCCCTTGGTCTTTTCGCTGCACTCTCTTCTCCGGCCGGGAAGTTTCGTTTTGCGACTTCCGGCTTTGCTTCCCGGCCGTGTTCCCAGGGAGTGGGGCTTCAGCTTTCGCGCCTCTTCTGCGGGGAAGAAGACTCTGGCGGAAATCTTCGCGCCAAAAGATGG
The DNA here is from genome assembly GCF_048569485.1 of Anomaloglossus baeobatrachus. Taxonomy (NCBI): domain Eukaryota; kingdom Metazoa; phylum Chordata; class Amphibia; order Anura; family Aromobatidae; genus Anomaloglossus; species Anomaloglossus baeobatrachus. Next base: position 749,368,938 of record NC_134353.1, read on the forward strand.
CGGCTTCTGAAAATTTCACAACGGATCACCGCTGACTTCACTTCAAGGTGCACTTCACTACCGTGTTTTTCCAAAAATAAGACACTGTCTTATATTTTTTTTGCCCCCCAAAAAAGCACTGGGGCTTTTTTTTGGAGGAGGTCTTATTCTTGGAGAAACACGGTTGGGGGTAAGTTTACCCGCCAAAAAAGCAGACCCCCGCCCCCACTTCCCAGGAGACTCATACTCATCAGAGCAGGACGTCTGCGTGGTTCGAAGGTCCTCCTGTGATCTCCGGTGCTGCATGCCGTTCTCCCCTGCTGCTAGCTGACACGCTGACACACACAGCAGATCGCAGGCACACACAGCAGATCACACACACAGCAGATCACACACACAGCAGATCACACACACAGCAGATCACACACACACACAGCAGATCGCAGGCACACACAGCCGATCACAGATACACACAGCCGATCGCAGACACACCACACACACAGCAGATCGCAGATATACACAGCAGCTCACACAGAGCAGATCACAGGCAGACACAGCCATCACAGATACACACATCCGATCACAGGCACACACAGCCGATCACAGATACACACATCCGATCTCAGGCACACACAGCCAATCACAGATACACACATCCGATCGCAGGCACACACAGCCGATCACAGACACACACAGCCGATCGCAGATACACACATCCGATCGCAGGCACACACAGCCGATCACAGATACACACATCCGATCGCAGGCACACACAGCCGATCACAGATACACACATCCGATCACAGGCACACACAGCCGATCACAGATGCACACAGCCGATCACAGATACACACATCCGATCACAGGCACACACAGCCGATCACAGATACACACAGCCGAACGCAGACACACACAGCCGATCGCAGGAAAACACAGCCGATCGCAGACACGCACAGCCGATCACAGGCACACACAGCCGATCACACACACACACATACACACACACACACACACATCACATCCAGCACTTACGGCAGCAGGGAATGAAGAAAGTCACGTGTCCCGCCGCAGGTCCTGTTCGTTGCGCTCCACTTCACTGCCTCTCAGGATTCTCCCGGCGAGAAGAGATCGGTGTCGCTGGATGAGGTGAGTGTGTATGCAATCTGATGTGTGTGCGATCCGATGTTTGTGTGTGTGTGATTTGATGTTTGCGTGTGATCCGATGTTTGTGTGTGCGATCTGATTATGTGTGCGATCTGTGTGCTATCCGATGTTTGTGTGTGAGATCTGGTGTGTGTGTGTGTGTATGTGGGTGTGGGTGTGTGATCACTGCAGGTCCTGCCGCTCAGTGTCGGGTGAGTGTAATTGCCGGGTGCCGCTGTCTATAATGATGTGTCCTGCAGTATCTGTAACTTTTTTAGCTGCACGGACACTTCATTATTGATCCGTGACTAGGGCTTATTTTCGGGGGAGGGCTTATATTTAAGCCTTTCTCCGAAAATGCTGAAAATCCCTGCAAGGGCTTATTTTTGGGGGAGGTCTTATTTTTGGAAAAACACGGTAGGTAAGTGAATGGGTAAGTATCCTGTTTGTGACGCCAGAAGAGTCGATGTGTACCGCCCCGGGCTCGGCTGCGACCGAACCGCTCGGATCCGGGCTCACTGGTGGGTGGCTCGAGCGTCTCCGGACTCGAGGGTCCTGTGGTCACTTCGATCTGAAAGGGGCTGACGGTTTAGGGGACGTTGGTGTACGGCCGGAGCTGTGGTTTTGTTCGTATAATAAAGAAGAGGGATGCACAGCCTAGAGTAAACAAGAGAGTGCTGCCCTATGTGTGAAAAACAGAATGTGTACAATGGAGAAAGAGGGCACACATAAGTTGGGCGCACATCATGAAATAATATAATAAATTCTGTTATATGTTAAATATCTTTATTGGGTCAAAAAGTGAAAAAACACACAATTAAAAACCATTAAAAGGACAGAAAATGACAAACAAGGCCTCAAAATCTCATCATATGGCTCCAGGATCATATACCAATTGGTACCACTATCAGAAATAAATATCTTGAAAATTCAAGCAATATCACAGAAATATATTAGTACTCCTCAAATTGGTTAACAAAGTATACAGGCAGCATGCAGTAGTTGTATGAACAAATGTGTGAGGGACACTGAGCAGATTGAGTTACCAATGGGGATAGAGGACAGAATTACAAAACATTGCAAACACTGCAAAGAGTAGATATCCACTCATATAGAATCAAGGTTCTTCATTAGTACTACAATCATAGTTTGGTTCAATATCAATGTACATTAAGAGTGGCTATGATTATATGGCAAATAATAGTTAACTGGGGTTTAACTATTATTTGCCATATAATCATAGCCACTCTTAACCCCTTCACGACCATGGACAAAAAACCTAAAAGTTCAAATCATCCCCCTTTCCCCCCATTGAAAATTAAAGGGTTAAAAAATAAATAAATATACACATACTTGGTATCGCCGCGTTCAGAAATGCCCGATCTATCAAAATATAAAATCAATTAATCTGATTGGTAAACGGCGTAGTGGCAAAAAAAATCCAAACGCCAAAATTACGTTTTTTGGTCGCCACAAGTTTTACGCAAAATGCAATAACAGACGATCAAAACGTAGCATCTGCGCAAAAATGCTACCATTAGAAACATCAGCTCGAGACGCAAAAAATAAGCCGTCACTGAGCCATAGATCCCAAAAAATAAGAACGCTACGTGTTTCGGAAAATGGCGCAAAACGTGCGCCATTTTTATTGGACAAACTTGTGAATTTTTTTTAACCCCTTAGATACAAGTAAACCTATACATGTTTGGTGTCTACAAACTCGCACCGACCTCAGGCATCATACCCACACATCAGTTTTACCATATAGTGAACACCGTGAATAAAACATCCCAAAAACTATTGTGCCATCACACTTTTTTGGCAATTTTTCCACACTTGGAATTTTTTTGCTGCTTTCCAGTACACGATATGGTAAAACTTATGATTTCATTTAAAAGTACAACTTGTCCCGCAAAAAACAAGCCCTCATATGTCAAGATTGACGGAAAAATAAAAAAGTTACGGCTCTCGGAAGAAGGGGAGCAAAAAACAAAAGCGCAAAAACGGAAAGTGCCCCGGGGCTGAAGGGGTTAATGTACATTGATTTTGAACCAAACTATGTTTATAGTACTAATGAAGAACCTTGATTCTATATGAGTGGATATCTACTCTTTGCAGTGTTTGCAATGTTTTGTAGTCCTACATATATTATAATGTAGCCCCCATAGTCCTATATGTATTATAATGCAGCCCCATAAAACCTTCATATTGTGTTATATGCAGCCCTATACTCCTCCATGTATAATGCACCCATATAGTCCATGTATAAGGTGTCCGTCATGTTCTATAATGCAGCCCCATAGACCTCCATCTATAATGCAGCCAGCCCCCCATGCTCCATGTATAATGCAGCCAGCCCCCCATGCTCCATGTATAAGGCAAGCAGCCCCCATGCTCCATGTATAATGCAGCCAGCCCCCCATGCTCCATGTATAAGGCAAGCAGCCCCTCATGCTCCATGTATAAGTCAAGCAGCCCCCCATGCTCCATGTATAATGCAGGCAGCCCCCCATGCTCCATGTATAATGCAAGCAGGCCCCCCCATGCTCCATGTATAATGCAGGCAGCCCCCCATGCTCCATGTATAATGCAGGCAGCCCCCCATGCTCCATGTATAATGCAGGCAGCCCCCCATGCTCCATGTATAATGCAGGCAGCCCCCCATGCTCCATGAATAATGCAGGCAGCCCCCCATGCTCCATGTATAATGCAGGCAGCCCCCCATGCTCCATGTATAATGCAGGCAGCCCCCCATGCTCCATGTATAATGCAGGCAACCCCCCCATGCTCCATGTATAATGCAGCCAGCCCCCCATGCTCCATGTATAATGCAGCCAGCCCCTCATGCTCCATGTAAAATGCAGGCAGCCCCCCATGCTCCATGTATAATGCAGCCCTCCATGCTCCATGTATAATGCAGGCAGCCCCCATGCTCAATGTATAATGCAGCCCTCCATGCTCCATGTATAATGCAGGCAGCCCCCATGCTCAATGTATAATGCAGCCCTCCATGCTCCATGTATAAGGCAGCCCTCCGGGGGGCGTGGCCTGAGCAGCATGTGAGGAAGACCTGTGTAGAGACAGCTCCTGCAAAAAACTCCTGTATAATCCTGTCCAGCTGGGGTTAAAGTTTGTTTTACTGCTTTCCTGGAGTGGTGACCTCTCCTAGACTGAGGGGGCTTCAAAGACCTGAGTGATATGACCAGAACTCGGGCTGATAAGAAGCGCGGGACACAGGCCACACTCATGGACGCTGGAGCTTCATGTGGGGGCAGGGCGTCTGATGCAATAGCTCGCCTCAGCAAGTTTGCACGAGATCAGCCTGAGATACCTGAAGCTGTTAAGCAGTGTGACCTCAGCGTGGAGGAGATCCCAGGACAAGAACTGATGGAGGAGGAAGAGCAGCAGGGAGCTGTGAGTATGTTGGCTGCTGCCAGTAATGTGGAGAAGGGGGACAACCTTAGAGCTGCAGATGAAAACACAGATCCTGGGAGAGCAGAGCCCACCCTCAGTGATGTGCTTGCAGCAGTAAATACCTGCAACAATATGCTAGCCACTTTGAACATACAGATGGGAGGAATTAAAATGGACATTTCATCTATCAGGCACGAGTTGCAGGGGGTCAATGTACAGGTGGGGGCCCTGGAAGACCGGGTCAGTGCCACAGAGGATAAGCTTCCCCCTCTGACTCGGGACCTTGGCAGAGCAATCCACAATATCTCATTGCTTAGGGCTAAGGTGGACGATCTAGAAAACAGATCCCGCAGAAGCAATCTCCGACTGGTCGGCGTCCCAGAAAAGGCAGAAGGCAATAATCCAGTAGCTTTTTTTGAAATGTGGCTCCCCAAGACTTTGGGTATGGATCTGTTTTCTCCTTTCTTCACTATTGAGCGGGCACATAGGGTCCCCACTAGACCCCCACCACCAGGGGCACCCCCTCGTCCTATCCTCCTCAAGCTACTGCACTTCAGGGACAGGGACACTGCGCTCCGCAGAGCCCGGGAGATTAAGGATCTGGCTATTGACGGCCATAAGGTCTCACTGTACCCGGATTTTTCCACTGAAATCCAGCAGAGGAGAGCGCAATTTATTGATGTCAAAAAACGCCTGAGGCAGCTGCAGATCTCTTACTCAATGCTATACCCTACCAGGCTGCGAGTGGTGGCGGATGGTGGGACAAAGTTTTTTGACACTCCAAAGGATGCAGCCGCATGGCTCGATACCAATGAAAAAGGACTGCGCAGAAATCACCGCTGAGGATTATTGCGGATTCCTTGCTGTTGGACTTGCTGAGGTGAACTTGCTATGTTTCCCAGCTGGAACACTTATGGACGGTTGGCAGGAGCCATCCAGATAGGTTACTATGCAGTTGATGACTGTTCAGGAATTTAAACCGTTATGTGCTCTTACGGTTATGTTTAGCCCCACTTCCCTCTGTTTGAGAGGAATGTCCTGGTTTACTGTGTATGTTTTTATGTTTGACCTTTTCGTTTTATGCACCTGTTTGGTCTATGCTCATCTATGGGAACTGCTGCAGATGGGTCCGGGGGTCCCCGCTTGCTGCCCCCTGCTGTTGCATATGTGCACTCACCCTTATGGCGAAGGAGGTTAATATAGTGGCCTGGAATGTGCGAGGATTGGGTGAAGCCACTAAAAGATGTGCAGTTTTTCTGTTTCTACAGCAGCTTAAGCCAGACATAATATTCTTATCAGAAACGCACTTGGTGAAGGAGCGGCTCCACTTGCTCCACAAAAAATGGATAGCCCATGAGTATCACTCTGTATATACCACACATTCCAGGGGGGTGAGTGTCCTGGTACACAGGACAGTGCCGTTTGAGTGTCTTAAAGCTTCTGTGGATCAGGAGGGTAGATTTGTATGTCTTTACTGTGTCCTTCATAATGTGCGCTGTGTTCTAGTTGCAATTTATATTCCGCCGCCATACACAGGGGAACCATTGAAACGTATCCTCAATTTTGTTGCTTCCCTCCCTGAGGTCCCCACCCTATTAGTAGGAGACTATAATAATTACTTGCACCCGTATTGGGATAAGTTACATACAGGGAATATCTCAGTGGGGGCGGCAGCTACATCCCTTGCCAGACTGATGGAGGAGGTGGGATATGTAGATATTTGGCGTATTAGGAACCCGCAGGTCCGGCAGTATTCATGCTATTCTAGTTCTCATCATTCACTGTCCCGGATTGACCTGGCCATTGGAAATGCTCAGCTGCTGCCTTGTGTAGCTTCAGTCACGTACCTGGCCAGGGGGGTGTCTGACCACTCCCCACTACAGGTCCGTCTAAGGCTTGGGGGCCCAGACCGGCTGGCGGGGATACCTTGGCGGCTCAACCCTTTTTGGATACAACTGATAGGGGGCACTCTGACTGACACTATACGGGAATATTTTGTGACAAATGACGGTACGGCATCTAAACATATAGTGTGGGACGCAATGAAGGCGTATGTTCGTGGGACATATATTAGGGAAATTTGCACCCGAAAGGCGAAAACAAGAGAGCGCACTAAGTATCTGACGGACACTTTAGGTGATGCAGAACGACTTCTTATATCTAACCCTACAGATGATGCCAAGCGGGACTTAGAGAAGGCACAGAGAGCTCTGAGAGACCATATGACTTCCTTGGCCACTAACAAACGCTTTTTCCTTAAGCAGCGGTACTTTACGGAGGGGGAGAGTGTGGGACATCTCTTGGCTACAATTGCTAGGGCGCAGGAGGGATTGACCTATATCACCAAATTGAAACTTGACACTGGAGAGGAGGTGAGGGACAGCGGGAGGATTGTGGAGGTCATGCAACAGTATTACACCCAATTATACTCCTCTAAATCGCATTATGGGGATGAGGAACTGCGGGGCTTTGTGGAGGAGATCACTCTCCCCAGTCTGTCAGATAGTGAGAGAGAATCCCTGAATAGAGATATAGACCTGGAGGAGCTGGAGGAGGCGCTCGGTCAAATCCAAAATGAAAAGGCCCCAGGTGCGGACGGACTCCCGGGGGAATTCTACAAATTATATACCCATCTGCTGCTGCCAAGACTCTTGGATGTGTTCAGAGATGCTGAGGAGAAGGGATCCCTCCCTGCATCCATGAGGGAGGCTATTATTGTTCTGATTTTAAAACCCGGGAAAGATCCGACCGCGCCTGACTCCTATCGCCCAATCTCGCTGCTTACATTAGATATTAAATTAATCGCTAAAATTCTAGCTAACAGATTGTCCCGGGTGATCACGTCAGTGATCCACGAGGATCAGACTGGATTCATCCCCAATAAATCTACTTCCATTAATTTGCGACGTTTATTCCTGGGGATACAGCTAAGTTCTGAGGGGAGAAACAAGGAGAGAGCAGTCCTGTCATTAGATGCGGCCAAAGCCTTTGACAGTATTGAATGGAATTTCTTATGGGTAGTTTTGGAGAAATTGGGTCTTGGCTCCAGATTTATTGGCTGGGTCAAATTGTTATATGCCTCTCCGCGGGCCAGGATTCGAGTTAATCGTTGTACCTCCTCGTCTTTTAATTTGGCCAGGGGCACGAGACAGGGCTGTCCTCTCTCTCCATTACTATTTGCAGCGGCAATTGAGCCATTGGCGGCTATGCTTCGTGCATCCGCTGGCGTAAAGGGGTTTGAGATAGGCGGTCTGGAGCATAAGGTTTCCCTCTATGCGGACGATTTGTTGCTGTATCTCAGGGAGGTGGGGACATCGGTGGGCCCAGCAATAAATATTATTATAGAATTTGGTAGGCGCTCGGGACTCCTAATAAACTGGAAGAAATCGGCCCTGCTCCCTATAGATCCACTCCCATCTAATTTTAGTACTCTGGGGCTGCCAATTCCGACGGTGGATAAATTTAAATACCTGGGGATTGTGGTTAGTGCCCGACCGCGTGATTACTACTCTCAAAATCTGGAACCAGTGCTGGCTCAGTTTAGGAACAAGATAGATGCCTGGTGTCGACTCCCACTGTCCCTTATTGGCCGTGCTAATCTACTTAAAATGGTACTGATGCCCAAACTTCTGTATCTTCTCCACAACGCCCCAATATGGATCCACTGGAAATTTTTCCGTAAAATCAACACTTTGTTTCAGGAACTCTTGTGGCAAAAGCAGCAGGCTAGAATCCGCCTTGAGACCCTGCAGAGAGGGAAGGAGGATGGGGGTCTGGCAGTCCCCAACCCGTGGGTTTATTATGTTGCGGCACAGATGCAGCACTTCAGGGGGTGGGGAAAGGATGAGGCATATGACGCTGGGGGCAAATTGGTGAGGGGCCTTGCAGAATGGGGACACCCAGTGGCTTTTTTGGATGCAGGATTCTCACCCAGAGGAGGAACATTATATCCAACATTATCATTGATGTACAAGGTGTGGGATAGAGGGAAGCAGTTGCTGGGAATATCAGGAATGACTGAGTACTGGCCCTTATGGCATAATCGTGGACTGGCGGAGCTGCAGAGACTCCCGGGTTGGAGAATGTGGGTGAGCAGGGGGGTGCATCAGGTGTCTCAGATTCTTCAGAATAATATACTTAAAAGATTTGACCAGCTTCAAGCTGAGTTTGGGATACCGCACAGTTCCTTTTACCAATACCTGCAGCTCCGTCATGCCTATGAGACACAGACACGTCGTATGGACATTAGGATAGAGCGGAATCACACTCTTACTGAATTGTTGACATCTGACCGCTCCTATGGTATTATTTCTAGGTTGTATACAGCGATGTTATCTAGACACCTCGACAAATTCCCTTTGCAGGCTAGAGAGAAGTGGGAGAGGGACCTAGGCCCTATGACAGAGGAACAGTGGGGTGAGGTCCTGTCTCAGACTCCAAGCCTTGCTGTATCTGAAGGCCAACGACTGTCACAGCTATTCCTGTTACATAGAGTATATAGGACACCTAGTCTACTGCATAAGATGGGAGTTAGGATGGATGATCTGTGTCCTAGGTGCGGACAGGAGGGTGCGAATCTGATGCATATGATGTGGTCCTGTGGGAACATTGAAGATTACTGGAGGGCAGTACTAGATTTGGTTAGACAAGTTTTCAATATCCGTCTACAGCCAAGACCTATTATATGTATCCTGGGTCTACTGGAGGGGGGGGTGGACTTGAGCTCGCCGGTAATGGTCGGTATTACACGTCTCTTGTACCAGGCTAGGAAACTGTTGGCCTACCACTGGTTAGACCCAGCGCCTCCGGTCATCGGGGATTTTAGGGAAAGAGTAAACGCTATACTTCGACTGGAGAGAGGAATATACCTTAAAAGAAATGCATTGAAAAAGTTCTATAAGATCTGGGGGGCATGGTTGGATACCCCAGGCCTTCCCTCCTCGGCGTTACTGCAGGACAGTGCGAGCGACCAGGTCCTTCTCCTTCTGACCGGTTAACAAATTTCCTCAAATAGGGTGATATGCGTACTGCTGGAAGGTGTGTGCATGTATATGTGTGTGCATGTATATGTGTGTGCATGTATATGTGTGTGCATGTATATGTGTGTGCGTGCGTGCGTGTATGTATATGTGTATATATATATATAATGTCATAATGATGCTGGGTAAGCTATACTATGGAGAATATATTGGGAAATAATATGCACTTTGAGACCCATATTGAAATGAGACGTGGACTGCGGGTGCATTGTTTATTATGTTATTTGTGTGGTTTTTCTTATTGACTAAAGGTTTTTTCCCTTTCTGTGATATTTCTATGGAGGGAATTATTTTATGTGTTGTATAATTTTGATGTTAAATAAAAATGAACCTGATTTAAAAAAAAAATAAGGCAGCCCTCCATGGCCTCTGGCCACCGTGTACACATTGATTTAAAAAAAAATCATGTTCTTACCTCTCCTCGTTCCAGCGCTCCATCCTCACCTCTCCTTGTTCCCCTGCTGCTGCGGTCGGCGTCCTCCCACCCTGCGCTCTGAGCACAGCCATCGCACAAGAGTGAAGTCACCGCGCACAGAGGGAGAATGATGGAGCTTGGAGCTGCACTGGCCGCTCCATGCTTCATTGTTGCTGTGCGCGATGACGGGGCAGGGGGCCCCGGTGTCATCGGCGGCGGGACCGGGTCATATAGCGGCCGAAGGGAAGGGAGGGAGCTGGCTGCTGATCTGCCGGGCAGCCGCAGGCCCCTAAGCTGCGGGGCCCGGTTGCAGTCGCGACCTCTGCCATTACTGTCGTTACACCCCTGCACATGTCCCATAGGATAGCATAGGGAGTGTCTGTACTTGCTAAAACCTGCAGATTTATCTAGAAAATTCTGATAAATCCTCAGGTTTTCCACGGCAAATTCCACAGGTACAGAGTCCCATGAGCACATAGCCTTAGGCGGGCTTTGCACGTTGCAACATCGGTAACAATGTGTTACCGATGCTGCAGCGATAGTCCCGCCCCCGTCGCACGTTCGATATATAGTGAAAGCTGCCGTAGCGATTATTATCGCTACGGCAGCTTTACACGCACATACCTGCCGTGCGACGTCCCTCTGGCCGGCGACCCGCCTCCTTCCTTAGGGGGCGGTTCGTGCGGCGTCACAGTGACGTCACACGGCAGGCGGCCAATTGAAGTGGAGGGGCGGAGATGAGCAGGATGTAAACATCCCGCCCACCTCCGTCCTTCTCATTGCAGCCGGGAGGCAGGTAAGGTGAAGTTCCTCGCTCCTGCGGCTTCACACACAGCGATGTGTGCTGCCGCAGGAGCGAGGAACTACATCGTACCTGTCGCTCCCCCGGCATTATGGAAATGTCGGAGGCTGCAGCGATGATACGATGACGACGATTTTGCGCTCGTTCATCGTATCATCTAGGATTTACACACTACGACATCGCAAGTGACGCCGGATGTGCGTCACTTTCGATTTGACCCCACCGACATCGCACCTGCGATGTCGTAGTGTGCAAAGCCCGCCTTAGAGTATTGTGGTTCAGAAAATCAGTCTGTGTATTATGGGACCACCATTTGCCTCACACAGTGTGACACATTTCCTTTGCATAGAATTGGTCAGGTTGTTGATTGTGGACTGTGGAATGTTGCTCCACTCCTCTTCAATGGCAGCGCGGTTGCTGGATATTGGCAGCAACTTGAACACACTGTCGTATACGCCGATGCAGAGTAACCCAAACATGCTCAATGGGTGACATGTCCGGTGAGTGTGTTGGCCATACAAGAACTGGGATGTTTTCAGCTTCCAGGCATTGTGTACAGATCCTTGCAACATGGGGCCGTGCATTATTATGCTACAACATAAGATGCTGGTCGTGGATGAATGGCTCAACAGTGGACCTCAGGATCTCATCACGATATCTCTGTGCATTCAAAATGGCATCAATAAAATGCACCTGTGTTCATTGTCCATAACATACAGGTGCATCTCAATAAATTAGAATATCATCAAAAAGTTAATTTATTTCAGTAATTCAATACAAAAAGGGAAATACATATATTATATAGAGTAATTACAGAGTGATCTATTTCAAGTGTTTATTTCTATTAATGATGATGATTATGGATTACAGCCAATGAAAACCCAAAAGTCATTATCTCAGAAAATAGAATAATTACCACAAAACACCTGCAAAGGCTTCCTAAGCATCTAAAATGGTCCCTTAGTCTTGTTCAATAGGCTACACAGTCATGGGGAAGACTGCTGACTTCACAGATGTCCAGAAGGCAGTCATTGACACACTCCACAAGGAGGGTAATCCACAAAATGTCATTGGTAAAGAAGCTGGCTGTTCACAAGCATTTTAATGGAAAGTTGAGTGGCAGGAAAAAGTGTGGTAGAAAAAGGTACACAAGCAGCAGGGATAACAGCAACCTTGATAGGATTGTTAAGAAAAGGCCATTCTAAAATTTGGGGTAAATTTACAAGGAGTGGACTGCTGCTGGAGTCAGTGCTTCAAGAGTCACCACACAAAGACGTATCCAGGACGTGGGTTACAAATGTCGCATTCCTTCTGTCAAGCCACTCATGACCAATAGTTAATGCCAGAAGCGTCTTACTGGGGCCAAGGAGAAAAAGAACTGGACTGTTGCTCAGTGGTCCAAGGTGGTGTGTTCATATGAAAGTAAATTTTGCACTTCCTTTGGAAAATAAAGTTCCCAGAGTCTGGAGGAAGAGTGGAGAGGCCACAATCCAAGCTGCTTGAGGTCTAGTGTGAAGTTTCCAGTTTTCAGTTCATCTGCTGGTGTAGGGCCACTGTGTTTTATCAAGACCAAAGTCAGCGCAGCCGTCTACTAGGAAATTTTAGAGCAATTCATGCTTCCCTCTGCCGACCAAGCTTTTTGGAGATGGAAATTTAATTTTCCAGCAGGACTTGGCACCTGTTCACACTGCCAAAAGTATCAATACCTGGTTTAATAACCACAGTATCACTGTGTTTAATCGGTCAGCAAACTCACCTGACATAAACAGAGAATCTATGGGGTATTATGAAGAGACATAATGTAGACGAGCTGAAGGCTGCTGTCAAAGCAACCTGGGCTTCCATAACACCTCAGCAGTGCCACAGGCTGATCGCCTCCATGCCACGCCGCATTGATGCAGTAATTCATGCAAAAGGAGCCCAAGTATTGAGTGTATTTACTGTACACTGGCTAATCTGGTGATGGCCAGATGGGAGGAATTGGTCCTATATGATGACTCCAGTCCTTTTTCTAAAAATATGGTGTGGACAGGACGTTACATAGACGATTTGGTGATTATATGGAAGGAAACACAAGAAAAAGACTCAAAATTTATAAAATACATTAATAACAACAATTTCAATTTATCTTTTACCCATTATTGGAATAAATTTACTGTATATTTTTTGGATATTACATTAAAATCAGGACAAGATACAAGCAAAAGAATTTCAATTAGTCCTTATCGCAAAAATACTGCTAGAAACACCATATTAGCAGCAGGTTCATGCCATTCCCACCATGTAATAAAAAATATCCCGATAGGGGAAATGATAAGATATAAGCGTAATTCAACAGATCCCAAAAGATTTAAAAACACACAAGATTCTGTAAATGTGAGACTTAAAAATAGAGGTTATCCAGATTGGATATTAAAAAGAGCAACTAGGATAGTAGATGATATTAATAGAAAGGATCTATTAATAAACAACAAAAACATAAATAAAAAATTCCAGTCTCCAATGAAAAAGATCTTCCTTTCCACTACCTATAGTTTACAATACCATAAATTAATATCCATAAAAAATTCCTGTATTTTATCAGGATCCAGAAATAAAGCAAATTATTACAGAAAATCAAATTTTATATGTGGCAAAAAAAGCACTAACATTGCAAGACAAATTATCACCAAGCCTTTATTTGAGTCCCTCTTTGAAAACTGGAGACACATGGTTAAATTTGAAAGGGTTTTTTGGATGTGGAACAAAAAGATGCACTTGCTGCCAATATGCATATAAATCAAAAAAGTTTTTTTCATTTCATAATAACAAAGAATATTCCATCAACAGTTTTATGAACTGTAATTCCACTTTTGTTATTTATTTGATTGACTGTACATCTTGCAGTAAGCAGTACATTGGATGTACAACAGGAAAATTAAGAAAAAGAATCAGAAGACACATCTCTGATGCTGTTAACCCTTCCACATTTAACCCATTGGCGGTCTCCAGACACTTCTCACAGTTCCAACCGGGTAACTTTAACAGCTTCAGATTCAAAGCAATTGAGCATGTTACACGTTCTGCGAGAGGAGGTGATAGGAAACGCAAACTGCTAAATAGAGAATCTGCGTGGATCTTTACCTTAGAAACAAGAATGCCGACAGGTTTAAATAACAGGCAGGACTTAAGCCTGCTTTACACGTTGCAATTTCGCATACCATATCGTATGCGATTTGCAACGCCCCCATCGTATGTGCAGCACGTTCAATTTGTTGAACCTGCCGCACAAACGAATAACCCCCGTCACACGTACTTACCTTCCATACGACCTCGATGTGGGCGACAAACGTCCACTTCCTGGAGTGGGAGAGACGTTTGGCGTCACATCGACGTCACGCGGCAGCCGGCCAATAGAAGCGGAGGGGCGGAGCTGAGCGGGACGTAAACATCCCGCCCACCTCCTTCGTTCCGCATTGTGGGCCGGGAGCCGCAGGAGGCAGGTGAGATCTGTTCATCGTTCCTGGGGTGTCACACACTGCGATGTGTGCTACCCCGGGTACGATGAACAATCTGACGTTCAATTCGTCAGGAATGAACGACGTGCATGCGATGAACGGTTTTTCGTTCAATCGCAATTGCACGCCGCTGTCACACGCTACAACATACCTTACGATGCCGGATGTGCGTCACTTACGACGTGACACCGCCGACACATCGTAAGATATCTTGTAGCGTGTAAAGCAGGCTTTAATTAGAGTATATTAGATTTATCACTATATGCCCTATAGTTTAATGGAAACAAGGTGTTTTTGACATATGTATACTGTGTATATATTTTTACAAACAATGTATATATTATGTATGGACATTAATGTATAATGATGAATTTGATAGATTGAGTTTATTTGATAAAATTTTGATATTATAGTGAAGTGGCATTGTAAAAAATTTTTTTTCCTTTCTATTTGTCCATCATGCGATTTATTACAAAAATATGTTACATGATTGTATTGTAAAACTATATATTTATATTACTGCTGTTTATCAGACTTTTTTTGGGTTTGATTTTTAAATGGTCAATGGTAGGAGGTGGATGATTACATCTGTAGCCAATCTTAGTTAATTTGCTATAGCACCCCCACCTTGAAAAATTCTTCTTTTTATTTCCCAGTGAAACAGCAATGTGTATTATGGCAATGATAAAGGTATAGCCAAAACGCATCTTGCCGTTCACTTACAGCAGTAATCTTCCATCTCTGAGAAAGAAGGAAGGTGATCCAGCTCAACTGAGGCAAGGTCTGGCATGCACGTATAACACTCTGGCAGTGCAAGGGTCCAATAGAAGAAGAAAAAATCCAGCTTCCGGAGTTGTAGTAAAACTATTGCAAAATTTTATTGAAGGATGTCAAGATTAATGTGATGACAAGGACAAAAATAGGGAGCCCATATGTGGCAAAAGGCTACGCGTTTCGAACCCTGCCTGCGCTCTTTGTCAAGCCTTCAAGATCTTCCATCTCTGCCTGAACTGATTTGTTTTTTGCTGCTATCTGTACTTTTTATTTATTTTTGAAATAAATAGCTGGCTTTCTTGGTGTTTTTTTCTTTACTGTACATACTTTTCAGTAGGCCAACATTTCTGAGTTTAAAATATTTTTTTTCAGTTGGTCTTATATACCATAATATTCTAATTTTCTGAGATAATGACTTTTGTGTTTTCATTGGCTGTAAGCCATAATCATCAACATTAACAGAAATAAACACTTGAAATATATCACTTTGTTTGAAATTAGAGCTGGTCGAACTGGCAGAAAACTGAGACCGGTGGGTCCCTGCTAAATTTTTAAAAACACCTGGATCCAGTCCGGAATCTGGTACCCTTATAAGACTATGGGAACCAGAATCCGGAGATTAAAAATGTTGGTAGAAGGGATATGGGGGTAGAAGCGTGCGCGGTGTACTCACTGAACCTCCGTCAGGGCGGCAAGCTATTTCCAGGTCATGCTTTCCCTTCCGGAGCTGACAATTAACGCTCATTGAATATTCACTGCTTTCCCCACCCATCGGCGCGTGTAATTGGTTAAAGATAGATGCACCCCCACCCTGAGTGTCAGTGTGTCAGCTGTCTGCAACCAATCACAAATAGGAATAACGTTTGGAACACCATTCACAAGTCCGAACTGGGTGCAAAAACCTAAAAAACATCACTATGGGGAGATAAGGTATGCACACCAGTGACTATGTAAGGGGAATACATGAAATAGCAGAAACTGCTGTGTGAATACTGACTTGAAAAATCCAATAGCTATATGCAAGAGTGAATATGTGAAAAATGGAATCTGCATTACTGCCATGAACATATGAATCAAGAGAAATTTAGCTACTGAATTGATCAATGCAATAGAGCCCCAACACTACGCCAAAGTATTTCTCTACGTTGGGGTCCCTAGCTTGTGTGTGTCCTCTCATGCAGTTAAAAAACCTACCGTGTATGGGAAGCTGAGACCCAGGCTATTTATGCGTATGATATGGATTGGCAATAGGTGTGGTTGGGGAGGGTTCACAAACGAAAAAATACTAACAAATAGGAATAACGTTTGGAACACCATTCTAAGTCCGAACTGGGTGCAAAAACCTAAAAAAACATCACTATGGGGAGATAAGGGTATTCCCCTTACATAGTCACTGGTGTGCATACCTTATCTCCCCATAGTGATGTTTTTTTAGGTTTCAGTAGCTAAATTTCTCTTGATTCATATGTTCATGGCAGTAATGCAGATTCCATTTTTCACATATTCACTCTTGCATGTAGCTATTGGATTTTTCAAGTCAGTATTCACACAGCAATTTCTGCTATTTCATGTATTCCCCTTACATAGTCACTGGTGTGCATACCTTATCTCCCCATTGCAACCAATCACAGGTGCCAGGAAGTGCCAGGAGTGCAACTGTCTGCAGGTGAGTAGCGTGGTATAACAATAAATGAATAAATAAAACAATCGACGCAGGGTTCCTGAATTCTAATACCCAGCACAGATAAAGCCCACGGCTCCAGCCCCCAGCTATCAGGCTTTATCATGGCTGTGTATCAAAATAAGGCAGGAGTCACACACTTACGTGAGTCTCTCATCACATCCACCGGCAGCCGCACACTCTCCTGACCGGAGCGTGCATCGGCATGTAGTTCTATGCAGCTGCACGCTTGTGTCCGGAGTGTGTGCGGCTGCTAGGTGATGCGATGCGAGACTCGTGCGAGTCATACGTTTCTTGGAGCGCACCGTAAGGCCGAAGTTACACTTGCGTGAGTCTCGGATCGCATCACCCGGCACGGCCTGACGCTCTCCAGACACGATCATGCAGCTGCATTGAACTACATGCAGCCGACCCGCTCCTGTAAGGAGAGTGTGCGGCCGTGCTGGGTGATGCGATGCGAGACTCATGCAAGTCCTTCGCAAGTGTGATTCTGGCCTAAGAGGAACTGCAGGCTTTTTTTTTTATATATATAAATTATTTAAATAAATAATTTAAAAAACCTGACGTGCGGTCCCCTCAATTTTCATACCCAGCCAAGATAAAGTTGACAGCTGGGCTGTATTCTCAGGCTGGGGAGGTCCAGCCTAAGAATATCAGCCTCCAGCTGCCCGGGATTATCGCATCCATTAGATGTGACAAGCCCGTCGCTTTACCGGCTTTTCCCGAATGCCCTGATGCAGTGGCAATTGGGGTAATAAGGGGTTAATAACAGTGCACAGCTGCCACTAAGCCCTAGATTAATGATGGCAGGCATCTATGACACCCGCATCATTAATCTGTAAATAAAAAGTAAACAAACACAAACACTGAAAAAACCTTTATTTGGAATAAAATACAAAAACCCACCCTCTTTCACCACTTTATTAACCCCAACACACCCTGCAGGTCCGAAGTAATCCACACGAGGTCCCACGATGATTCAGCTCTGCAATATCAGAATATCACAGCGAGCGGCCATAGAGCAGCACGGCTGTCTGCTGTGAGTGCAGAATGGATAAGCCGCGATGAGCGGTGACTGGATGCAGGCAGACGTGTCACACAGCCCTATTTGTAATGACTAATATACAAATATATACGTTTCACTTTTTGTATTGAGTTACTGAAATAAATTAACTTTTTAATGACATTAAAATTTATTGAGCTGAACCTGTACGCCTGCCCATACTATAACTCATCGCCACCATGGGCCACTCAATTAAAAATGTTGACATCAGCAAACTGCTCTCCGACACGACGCCATACACGTCGTCTGCCTTGTATAGTGAAAACTGGGATTCATCCATGAAGAGATCACCTCTCCAAGCTACCAGACATCATTGAATGTGAGCATTTGCCCAGTCAAGTCGATTGCGACAACAAACTGCAGTCAGGTGGAGACCCCGATGAGGACGTCGAGCAGCAGATGAGCTTCCCTGAGATGGTTTCTGACAGTTTGGGCAGAAATTCTTTGGTTATGCACTGATTGTTGCACCCGTTGTTCTTGTGGCTGATCTCAGATAATCTTGGAGGTGAAGTGCTGGATGTGGAGGTCCTGGGCTGCTGTGGTTACACATGGTCTACGGTTGTGAGGCTGGTTGGATGTACTGTCAAATTCTCTGAATTGGCTTTGGAGATGGTTTATGGTAGAGAAATAAACATTCAATTCATGGGGAATAGCTCTGGTGGACATTCCTGCAGTCCGCATGCCAATTGCACGCCCCCCTCAAACCTTGTGACATTTGTGGCATTGTGCTGTGTGATAAACCGCACATTTTAGAGCAGCCTTTTATTGTGGCCAGCCTAAGGTGAACTTCTACAATAATCATGCTGTCTCATCAGCATGTTGATATGCCACACCTGTGAGGTGGATGGGTTATCTTGGCAAAGGGGAAGAGCTCATTGACACTTATTTAGACAAATTTGTGAGCAATATTTGAGAGAAAAAGGCCGTTTGTGTACACAGAAAAAGTCTTAGATTCTACAGTTCAGCTCATGAAAGATAGGAGCAAAAACAAAAGTGTTGCATTTATATTCTTGTTCAGCAATGAGACACTGGTTTATGGACATCATATATCAAAAGTAAAACCATCCTTTTTGCCCATAGCAACCAATCAGAACTCCGCTTTCTTCCATAAACTGGCCTGGAAGAAGGAAAGCTTCTCTGTGATTGGTTGGCTATCCTATCTATTAAGCCTCCTTTAAACGTCCATGTTTTTCATACGTGTGACATCCATTTTCACACGTACCGGATTCACGGACACACGTAGACCTATTAAAATCAATGGTAGAACCAAAAAATGTGATATCCAATGTAAACAAATACAAATCAGTTCAGGGGATTCACAAAGAAAAAAGGACCAGGGAGTGTAAGTTGTAAAAGATACCAAAATATTTATTAATCCAAAAAGTTGAACAAAAGTGCACAGTGATGGCAAAATAAGATAACTATTTTGCCCAGAAACACAAATACCTAGGTAGGCCTGAAGGTGGCAGTACACTCTGCTATATGTGGTATCATATGATAAATATAGTAAGGGCTGAAGGAGAGGGGGTGATGTGTGAATCACACAGCAAAGCTTAAATCACCTCAAAGTGTCCGGGTGTTCCACACAGCGACATGTCCGTTTTTCTCCCGCAGCAGTGATGTCACACAGACCACACACTGATGCGATCCGTGTGACATGTACTGATGAAAACATTATACTCGCCTGTCTCCAGCCCTGCTGTCTTCGGTGCTGCTGTCACTTGCTTCTGGGCCTGCTCATTTATGCTCATACATATTAACTGAAATGTGGACCTGGAAGCAGCAGCAGCGCCGAAGACAACAGCAGAGGGGACACGTAAGTATAGAAGTTCATGCTGTTCATGTGCTATCCCGATGTCACACGGCTAGCACACGGACACAAGCACCTATACCACGGACCGTGCAAAATGTGTGTTTTGCACCGACGTGTAAAAGAGGCCTTAGACACTTTTGTTTTTTTCGTCTTCTCTGGTGTACAAGTAGATCAATAGTTGTCTACTCAAAATATTGTGTTGGACAGAAATATGGTCGTTGATTCTGTAAAAGAAGTACTAATTTTATTCATCCAGAGCTAGCTCAAGGGGTAGGTAAACACATACATTTCCTACACAGCTATATATAACTGCCATATAGTTTATGAAGCTAAAGCGGGTTTGGACTTCGAAGAAGTTACAAATCAAAAATCTCACTACCTGTTCTTGCTTTGACAAAATACAAATATAAAAAACATGTATGTATATCCATATAAAATACATAAAAAGAACAGCTCTTCTATCCTTTATAGTTAGGTAGTATTAATACTTAATAATTCTCCTGGTGGAGAATACAACTGTGCCATTTGGGCATCACTGCTGAGGATGATGTGTAGATATGAAGTGGCCGCAGGTCTGACCGCGGCTGAGTTCCCATAATCTGCGCCAACAAAATCCCCACGCTCAGATTTTATGTAAGGGTACATTTCTTTACTGGTAAACATCTCAATGACACACGCAGCTGGCTTAGCAGCACACATAACCAGGGTTTGCTATCCGGGTCTTTAACTTCAGACACATGGCGCAGAACACAAACAAAACAGCAATGATAAACAAGAA
The DNA here is from genome assembly GCF_048569485.1 of Anomaloglossus baeobatrachus. Lineage (NCBI taxonomy): Eukaryota > Metazoa > Chordata > Amphibia > Anura > Aromobatidae > Anomaloglossus > Anomaloglossus baeobatrachus. Next base: position 749,389,336 of record NC_134353.1, read on the forward strand.
TTCTGTCCCTGACTTGCCCTATAGGTTATATTACCAGTCCAAAACACAAGGAGTAAGGGCTCCCATGTAGCAGGCCTGGACTCCAGGTAACCGGCGGCGACTCCAAGGGAGAGAAGTGGAAGATCTTCAGCCCTCTCAACAGAGGACTAGCTTACAGTCTCTTGGAACAGAGGAAGGAGACGGTCCGGAGGTCCCTTGAGTTCAGTATCCCGTCTGCAGCAGTTCTGGCAATCCCTCACACTTCAGCGATGAGGGCAGTCCGAGGCAGGTCTGTTCAGGTCCAGCTCCAGTAGCTCAATGTCCTTTTCCCGCACTTTTACTTCCTGTACAACAAGTGCCTGAGGGAGGGGATCAGATTTTACAGCGTCCACCCCTCGAGCAGTTTCAGCACTTGTCCACAAGGTGGCAGCACCATCCTGTGTAATGTCAGTCTCCATGTCCATTTTAATCACAAAACAGTCAGAGCTGCTCGCCTCGTTACATATCCCCCCACTGAAAGATTGGCAGTCCCTGTCAACATTCACAGGTTCCAAGGCAGCGAGGACTGAGGCTGTGGCAAGGGGAGGCTGAGAAGCGGACCATACATACTGGTCCCTATAAGACTGTCCAGGAGGAACCCCGGCAGTGGTGCGGGTACGCCGCAGAGGTTGGTTTCCCTCCACTCTATCACCGGTTACACTCTCTACCTCCGTCAGTTCCCTAGAGGGAGAGCCAGTCTGAGCAGGCAGGTAATCAGTCCCGGAGTCAACAAGGTCACTATGCTGAGTAATATCAATGGTGTCAGTCATGTCAGCAGTGTCATCCTCACCGGGTACTGTGGTCAGGGGGTCAGGCTGGGATCGGCAGGGGCGCAACATATTCCGATGCAAGGTGCGAGAGTTGCCGCTATCTTCGCCCCGGACTCTGTACACATGACCATCGGGGTAGGGGCGCTCAACTACCCAATAGGCTTCAGCTTCCCACTTAGCTCGGAGTTTTCCTTGAGGCTTCTTAATACGAACCAGGACTAGCTGTCCTACTTCTAAGGGTTCTTCCTGTACGGGGAGCGGGTCAGCATGTCTCTGGCCCCGGATTTGTTGGCCTATCAGTCAGTATACAGTTTCCATCTTCTGACGGTGAGTGTGTAGCCAGGATGGATAGGTACCACCGGTATCTTTCGCGGATAGGAGAAGCGTTACCGGTAGGGATGTCGTGTTGGATACTGGTGGTGCATCCAAAGTCGGTGTCATGCCGGGCAAAGGACGCCTGGTGTTCCTGCAGTAGTTTTTCCACCTGGGACACTTCCTGTTTAGAGTATTGGGACGTATCCAGCTGACACTTCTCTAGCAGCTCCTTTCCAGCTTCAGTGTCATCTTTGGCGGTGGCCATGGCGGAGACAGTCACTGTCCAGTCTCCCTCTGCCGATGGGGCAAACTGGAGGGGGCCCCTGGGATTCACCTCTGTAGGTAGGGCGTAGACTCTGGCGAGCTGTGTCCCCGCTTCTAGGTTGACGCCTACACTAGCCGTATTGCTCAGACGGACAGGGATCCTTCCCCTCCTCACGACAGCCAGAGTGCGAGCGACTAATGGGTTCAGTTTTCCCTCCCTCGGGGTTTGCGGCTCAATCAGTACCTCCACGCCTTCAAGCGGTCTTGTGGTGCTAAAGGGTAGCGAGATAATTGTCTCCTTTTCAGCCGGTAAGGTGATCCTAGTGTGGCGAGGCACGGTGATAGTGGCTATGGGCCGTTGTTCCTCTGCCATTTGCTGTAGGCTGCAGGCCCGAACCACTCTTTGGAATGCTCGGCGGGTGGCACCGTGTGTGGTATCTTCCTGCCAGTACTTGGGTCCCCGCTTGGTAAGCAATACCAGGTCTAGGTCTTTCAGGATGTTCATCCCAATAATCATGGGCGCTTCCGAACTGAAGCCTTCTTTGACCACGACTATCCCCCTCTTCCCGAGGTCCTGTCCACACATTTCGGTGCTCATCCAAGCTACTCCCGTTACTGGAATGGGTAGATTATTGGCCGCTTTGATCTTGATGACGGTATTCGGGTCATAAGCAGCCCGTGGTTGTAGATATTTCTCGTAAAACTGCTCTGAGATGGTGGACACCTCGGATCCAGTATCCATTAGTCCTTGCACGGCAACCCCCTCTAGCATTACTTTCAGTGTAGGGCTGTTTGATGCAAGCTGGCTCCTTTGTTGGTTCCTTTTCTCTTTGGCCTTCCCGGTCGAGTGAGCCTCCTTAGCCGGGGTGTCTAGTTTAAAGGTGCCCGCTGTTGAGAGGCACGGCTCGGCGGTTCTAGTGAATAGGCCTGGGGCTCCATCCGCGGTTTCGAGTGAAACTCCGCTTGCTGGGGTGTTTGAGAGTCCATTCGATGGAACGGCTGCGGGTCGGGTTGGAAAGAGTTCTGGGGGCAACAGTTTGCTCTGTGATGGGGGTCACCACGTGTCCAGCACTTTCCCATAGGCCGGCTAGGTTGCCGTCTCACTTGCCTATTCGCCTGTCGGTCTAATGTGAGCTTCAGCACCTGCTTCTGTAAATCCGCCACCATCTGCTTCAGTTCCTCCGTGTCGCTGTTCGGAGTATTTGTACTGTACATGGATCTGCAAGTAGCGCTTTAAGTCTCTGTTCCCGTAATAGGTCCCCTAGAACATTCTATGGCTTCTTGTTTAACCTCAGCAAATGAAAGGGCTGGATTTATCCGGAGTAAGTCCTGCAATGAGCGGTTGAGATACGAATCTCTCAGTCCTATTACGAATTGGTCCCTCAGCACCAGGTCGCAGGAGGATGTACCAGCTAGATTTTTTCCATTTTTGCAGGCTTGTTCCAGCAGTACTTGGAGGGCGTTCGCATATCGGGGAATGTCCTCCCACTCGAGCTGTGTACGCTGGAAGAACATGTAGTGTTCCCAGGTATCTGGTCGGCCCATAGGTGTTCTCTAGCACCCGCACCAAGTCATCTAATGTATGCTGGCCCCTAACCGTCTGACCGTCGTCCATGCCTCCCCCTCTAACGTCAGCATAGCCATTTCTGCTAAGGTCTTAGGATCAACATTATACATTTCCCCCACTATCCTAAGTTGTTCCGTCCATTCAGGTACAGGGTAATTCCGTCCGTTAAACTTTCTCACTTGATTTACAATAGACGCCGGAGGAGCTGTCTGACTATAAGCTACCACCGGGAGGGGATTTTGCTGGTCACAGAACCTGCCGACTACACCAGATGAAGTGGCCGCAGGTCTGACCGCGGCTGAGTTCCCATAATCTGCGCCAACAAAATCCCCACGCTCAGATTTTATATAACGGTACATTTCTTTACTGGTAAACATCTCAATGACACACGCAGCTGGCTTAGCATCACACATAACCAGGGTTTGCTATCCGGGTCTTTAACTTCAGACACACGGCGCAGAACACAAACAAAACAGCAATGATAAACAAGAATTCTGTCCCTGACTTGCTCTATAGGTTATATTACCAGTCCAAAACACAAGGAGGAAGGGCTCCCACGTAGCAGGCCTGGACTCCGGGTAACCGGAGGCGACTCCAAGGGAGAGAAGTGGAAGATCTTCAGCCCTCTCAACAGAGGACTAGCTTACAGTCTCTTGGTACGGAGGAAGGAGACGGTCCGGAGGTCCCTTGAGTCCAGTATCCCGTCTGCAGCAGTTCTGGCAATCCCTCACACTTCAGCGATGAGGGCAGTCCGAGGCAGGTCTGTTCAGGTCCAGCTCCAGTAGCTCAATGTCCCTTTCCCACACTTTTACTTCCTGTACAACAAGTGCCTGAGGGAGGGGATCAGATTTTACAGCGTCCACCCCTCGAGCAGTTTCAGCACTTGTCCACAAGGTGGCAGCACCATCCTGTGTAATGTCAGTCTCCATGTCCATTTTAATCACAAAACAGTCAGAGCTGCTCGCCTCGTTACAGATATGTTGTGCTTTTACCTTGTATTTTTTTAACCTAACATTTTCCTCCCTGAAATTTATTGTTGCTTTTGTTAGGACTGTTGCCTACAGTATCATTATTATACTTTTTTTTCTCAGCTTGCCTTACGAGCAGTGGGTACTTCCAGGTCAGCGTATGCTTGCATCTTCTTTTCATCCTTCTTCTTCCATAGCTACCATAAAGCTGTTGTTCATGAGCAAGGCCATGGGAATGTTCCTCTGCAATTGAATTGCAAATTCTCAATAAAGGTAAGTTGGTTTTTGGAAATATGGAAAAATAAATTTTATTACAATATAAAATAATGTGTAAAAAAAACCCAACATCTATTATGTGAAATATCTCATGAATTCTATTGTGCATGCTAAGCATACGTTTATCGTGTGTATATATTTTCTTTGCCAAATATATAGTATACAGCTAGGCTTCAGTGTCAGATTATTTAATAGAAAGTGATTTAATATTTAGAAAACAAAGACTATACTGAATAGAGATGAGCGAACCTGAGGTTGAATATTTGGAGTTCTGGTTCGAAAACTGACTTCCAAAAAAACAAAATCTGGGTTTGAAGTTTGAATGAGTTACGAGTGCAAACCACCCAAGCGAGAAGCGCCGTGCTTGGAAATGAGTAGGGCTGCCACCAGCAATTTCAGGGCCCCACACCTGCAAAATCTTTGGGCCCCCTTGAGACTCCACCCAGGCTCCACCCCAGCCCTGCTTCCACTCCTCAAACCTTTCACAGTCCCACTGTCCACTTTGGAAAACTCCACTCCCTCCCCCAAAGCGGTCTGAGTAGTCATCATGTGACCAATCATTCATATGTGATTTTCATACTTATGTCATGTCATAGTCATGTGATGAGCGGCTCTTCCTAATTCTCTCAATGTTCAGTGAAAAAGAGAGTGGCAAGAAGAAAAGCCAATAGTCACATGACTGTAAGTATGAAAATCACGTATGAGTGGAGTGGCCACGTGATGTCTGCTGGAACCAGCAAGCAGAGACGAATATATATCTGCCCTACACTGCGCTCCTGAATAAATAATTGCCCCTCACTGTGTTCCCTGCACAAAATATGATGCACACACAGCCGCTCTTATGGTACATGCCCTCCTCACTGCCCTCTCCTTTCCATACTGGGCCCTCTATTCAGTCTGTCCTCTACATTGTGCTCCCCTATCCTCACCAGTCTCTTTATTGTTCACTATCATCACACTCCCCCCTTCTCGCCATACTGTCCCCTCTTTGCTGTGGCCTCACACTATCCCCCAATGAAGTCCTTTTTAGATACCGCCACCACCCACGCTACCCAGTCGTGTCTGCATCCATCCCACTCCCATCCTACCCAGTCTTTATTATGTCCCATTTTTCTCATCCCATACGGTCTCATAATGACCTCTGTAGTCATCACCAACTTGCTTGCCATACTATGTCCGCACTCATCCCTCCTTCCTCGTACTGAGCCCACACCCATACCCCCTCACTCCTCATACTGTGTCCGCACCCATCTTCCCTCTCATACTGTCCACACTCATCCACTCAAACCTCATACTGTGTCTGCATCCTTCCCCCTTTCCTCATACTGTGTCTGCACCCATTCCTCCCTCACTCCTAAGTCTGCACCCATCCCCACTCACTCCTCCTACTATCTGCACCCATCTACCTCACTTCCCATTCTGTGTTCACACACATCCCCCTCACTCCTTAGTGTGTCCGCACCGATTCCCCCTCTCTCACCTCATACTTTGTCTGCACCCATCCTCCCTCCCTCCCCATAGTGTGTCTTCACCCATTCTCCCTCGTCAGTGTGTCTGCACCCATTCTCCCTCCTCAGTGTGTCCGCACTCATCCCTCCTCACTTCCCATACTATGTATGCACCCATCCATCTCTCTCCTAAAGCTATGTCTGCACCCATCCCCCCTCATACTGTGTCCACACCCATTTCTCCCTCACTCTTCATGCTGTGTCCGCATCAATCCCCGCTCAATCCTCATACTGTGTCCGCGCTCACCCTCCCCTCACTACTCATGCTGTGTCCAGCCCATCCCCCCTTACTCCTCATATTGTGTCCGCACCCATCCTCCCCTCACTTTTCATACTGTGTCCACACCCATCCACCCCCACTTTTCATACTGTCTGCATCCATCTTCCTCTCACTTTTCATACTGTGTCCGCACATATTCCCCTTCACTTCCTTCTCATACTGTGTCCATATTCATCCCCCCCCTCACTTTTTAAACTGTATCTGCACCCATCCCCACTCACTTTTCATACTGTATCCGCACCCGTCATACCCTCATGGTCCCCATACTGTGTCTTTAAATTTAACCCATGGCTCCCCATACTCCCCCTTCATTCGGTCCCCATACTGTGTGTGCACTTATCACCCCCTTGATCCTCATTCTGGGTTCTCAAAGGGCCCCTGTTTGTTCCACATATACACCCCTCCCCCATCCCCTAATTACAATCAATCTTTGATGTCTTCAGCTTCATTGGAGCAGTTTCCACCAGCTCTATGTGCGCCTTTGCGGTACTGAGGAGTGACGTCACAGATCAGCATGATCAGCTGACCGGATCACACTGCTGATGTCACTGGGTCAGGGCTTCAATTGTACTGGCGTCTAATAGACGCTAGTACAGTACAGTTGATCCTTGGAAGCCAGCGATGCAGAATCTGTGACCATTGTCACCTTCACAGTGGCTCAGAGAACGTCCTAATCTCATGCAGCTGCTGGGGAGACACCGCAGACCCCCGCATCAGGCAGCTCGATGGCACCCACTGCCTCCTACGCCACCTGCCTCTACAAACGGCTCTGGTCCCTGCCCCCTGCCCTTTGGGCCCGGTAAGCAGAAGAATAAAAGAGAAGGGGCCTGGGCTGCCAGCATGTCCGGGCCACCCTGTGTGCTTCTGCTCACTGGGTGCACCCTCCATCGCGCATCTAGCTGAAGCAAGGCAGGGCCTGGATTCAGCAGGCCCCCCCGCCACCACCTGCTTCTGCCTCCAGTCCAGCACATGGCTAATTTGCATGCTCCGCCCCTTCACATGCAAATTAGCCATCTATAGTAGCCGAAATGACACCTCTGGGCCCCTCTGCTGCGGCTGTAACTGGTGCCCGGTGAAGAGGGGGGCCCGAGGCTTAATAAAGCTAAGCAATTACCCTGGGCCCGGCCGGGCGCCTCTCTTCACCGGGCTCCATACCCCAATCATGGTTGTAATGCCCTGATGGTGGCCTTGGGTATGAGTGATGCTCCGCCCTGCGCAAGCCACTTGCAGCGCTTGAACGGCTCGCACTTGGGTAAAATCAGCGAGATCAGATTTAGTGTACGCACACTCAAAACAAAAAAAAGTTTTGAAAAACCTCCCCCACCCTGTTTTGGAAGTGTTCTACTTATGGCTGGCAGCATCTCCATTGAGATTCAGATCAAGTAGGGGTCAAAAAGCAAACTTTTTAAGTTTCAAATATACCTGGTGAACTGAACTTCCAAAGGTTCGCTCATCTTTCATAGTGAATACTTGTATATGTAAGCTTACTCTCTTAATGACCATACATTGTGGGCACTGTACTTTTCTATTGATTTAACTTTTTTTTATTGCAGTCAGTTCTTCATGTGTTTAGATGCTTAAGCACATTGGACAGGAATGTGGAAAAATGTCTTATATATTTAAATTTTGGCTCATGCCACATGGTTTTTCGGTTGTTCTACAAAAATGGTGAGTAAATGTTAATTAGTTCATGTTATATCTCTGGTGTCCCCAGTGCAAGTATTACTATTCTTACGAAATTTTTCATGTCCCACTGAGCTGATTGTATGCAAGGAGGACTGAGATACACTCGTCAACGTTAAAATTGCAGCAACAAGAAGGAAATGTCATGGAACAGAGTTATCAAAACATCTCAATTTATTCAGTATCAAGTATGAGCACCACACAAAAAAATACACATACTTGTAAGCCTTGTCTGCTATACATGAGATTATTAATGGTTGTCTAAGGAATGTTCTGCCAAACTTAATGCACTTATGCAAATCATCAAGATTGAATCTGATTCATGAAGCTCCTTTTACAGCTGCTGATCAAAGACGCTATAGGCCATGGTAGCACTTTTAGGCGGGCTTTGCACGTTGCGACATCGCAAGCCGATGCTGCGATGTCGCACGCGATAGTCCCCGCCCCCGTCGCAGGTACGATATCGTGTGATAGCTGGCGTAGCGAAAATTATCGCTACGCCAGCTTCACACGCACTCACCCGCCCTGCGACCGTCGCTCTGGCCGTCGCCCCGCCTCCTTCCTAAGGGGGCGGGTCGTGCGGCGTCATAGCGACGTCACGCGGCAGGCGACCAATAGCGGCGGAGGGGCGGAGATGAGCAGAATGTAAACATCCTGCCCACCTCCTTCCTTCCGCATATCCTACGGAAGCCGCGGTGACGCCGGTAGGAGATGTTCCTCGCTCCTGCGACTTCACACACAGCGATGTGTGCTGCCGCAGGAACGAGGAACCACATCGGACTGTCGCGTCAGCGTAATTATGGATTACGCCGACGCTGCAGCGATGATACGATTACGACGATTTTGCGCTCGTAAATCGTATCATCTAGGCTTTACACACTACGATGTCGCATGCGATGCCGGATGTGCGTCACTTTCAATTTGACCCCACCGACATCTCACCTGCGATGTCGTAGTGTGCAAAGCCGCCCTTAGGCTATTCAGGTTGCTCTCAGTAGGATAAGCACCATGCAACCTGGTGGGTTGAAAAATAACTCCTGGGACACATTGGAGTAAAGGCCACTTTACACACAGAGATAAATCTTTGGCAGATCTGTGGTTGCAGTGAAATCATGGACATATTGTTCCATTTGTACACAGCCACAAACCTGGCTCTGATTGTCCCCAATTTCACTGCAACCACAGATCTGCCACAGATTTATCTGTGTGTGTAAAGTGGCCTTAACAACCATAACACTGGTTCCATGATTGATCCATTTTCTACTGCAAGTGAAATTGAAAATCACACACTTAGGCGGGCTTTGCACACTACGACATCGCAGGTGCGATGTCGGTGGGGTCAAATTGAAAGTGACACACATCCGGCATCGCATGCGACATCGCAGTGTGTAAATCCTAGATGATACGATTAACGAGCGCAAAAGCGTCGTAATCGTATCATCGGTGCAGCGTCGGCGTAATCCATAATTACACTGACGCGACGATCCGATGTTGTTCCACGCTCCTGCGGCAGCACACATCACTGTGTGTGAAGTCGCAGGAGCGAGGAACATCTCCTACCGGCGTCACCGCGGCTTCCGTAGGTTATGCGGAAGGAAGGAGGTGGGCGGGATGTTTACATCCTGCTCATCTCCGCCCCTCCGCTCCTATTGGCCGCCTGCCGTGTGACGTCGCAGTGACGCCGCACGACCCGCCCCCTTAATAAGGAGGCGGGTCGCCGGCCAGAGTGACGGTCGCAGGGCAGGTGAGTGCATGTGAAGCTGGCGTAGCGATAATTTTCGCTACGCCAGCTTTCATAAGATATTGTACCTGCGACGGGGGCGGGGACTATCGCGTGCGACATCGCAGCATCGGCTTGCGATGTCGTAACGTGCAAAGCCCGCCTTAGGCGGGCTTTACACGTTGCGACATCGGTAACGATATATCGTCGGGGTCACGTCGTTAGTGACGCAAATCCGGCACCGTTACCAACATTGCAGCGTGTAAACCCTAGGAGCGACGATCACCGATCGCAAAAGCGTCAAAAATTGTTGATCGGTGACACATAGCTCCTTTTCATAATATCGTTGCTGCTGCCGGTACAATGTTTTTTGTCGTTCCTGCAGCACCACACATCGCTGTGTGTGACACCACAGGAACGACAAACATCTCCTTACCTGCCTCCACCGACAATGCGGAAGGAAGTAGGTGGGCGGGATGTTAGGTCCCGCTCATCTCCGCCCCTCCGCTTCTATTGGGCGGCGATTCAGTGACGCTGCTGTGACGTCGCTGTGACGCTGAACGAACCGCCCCCTTAGAAAGGAGGCGGTTTGCCGGTCACAGCGACGTCGCAGAGAAGATAAGTCCGTGTCACGGATCCGGGCGATGTTGTGCGACATGGACAGAGATTTGCCCATGTCGCACAACCGATGGGGGCGGGTACGCACGCTGGCGATATCGGTACCGTTATCACAGTGTGTAAAGCGGCCTTAAAGGAGGAACTGGTTCCTCCAGGGGTAAGACCATCCTGGCCCGAGAGGCCAAGGCCTATGAAGCCACCAACAGGCTGGCATAGACGTTCAAGAATTTAAATTCCAACCATGGGTACCAAGTCCTGTAGAATAGATCATATCTGTTTTAAAGCGAGAAAGTCAAATCTTCCATTTGTAGGAGATCATTGACCCTAGAGGCCCAAAGTGCCAGAGTGGGAAAGCGTCAAACTTCCATTTCAAAGGAAAGAATGCCCTAGCCACCATCACTAGGAAGCGCAACAACGAGTGTTTATAAGTGGAGATTGAGGACTGTAGTCAGAACAACTTCGGACCCAGCACCCGAGTCATTCCTTCCCGTTACTCATCTAATCACTTCTCCCACTCCAGCCCAGAAAGCTATTCTCTTCTTGGTCCTGGGTGGCAGAACCCTCGTGAACAATGTGAAGGCAAGTGGGGTAGACCATCGAGAAGATGATATTTCTGTCTTTGACTACTGTATATACTAATATTCATGGTTGTGTGGTGCCACCTATTGGCTATTTGTGAATATCACTTCTGTTTCTATTTGTAATATTAATAAAAATTAATATCATTTATTTGGTCTCCTTTGCACTTTTGTTTGTATATAATTACAGTGCCTTGCGAAAGTATTCGGCCCCCTTGAATTTTTCAACCTTTTCCCACATTTCAGGCTTCAGACATAAAGTTTTAATGTTATGGGATAAGTGGGACATAATTGTGAAGTTGAACGACATTTATTGATTATTTTAAACTTTTGTAAAAAAAGAATAAACTGAAAATTGGGGAGTGCAATATTATTCTTCCCCTTTACTTCCAGTTCAGCAAACCTACTCCAGAAGTTCATTCAGGATCTCTGAATTATCCAATGTTGTCCTAAATGACTGATGATGATAAATAAAAGCCACCTGTGTGTAATGTGTGTGTAATGTAGTCGCTGTATAAATGCACCTGCTCTGTGATAGTCTCAAGCGGGGTTTACACGGTACGATATCGTTAATGAATTATCGTCAGGGTCACGGCGTTTGTGATGCACATCCGGCTTCATTAACGATATCGCAGTGTGTGACACTTATGTGCGACCTTAAACGATCGCAAAAGCAGCCAAAATTGGTTGCCGCGGAGATGTCGTCCTGAAACAAAAAATCGTTTTCTGTTTATTAACGATGTTGTTCCTCGTTCCTGCGGCAGCACACATCGCTGTGTGTGACACCGCAGGAACGAGAAACATCTCCTTACCTGCCTCCACCAACAATGCGGAAGGAAGGATGTGGGCTGGATGTTACGTCCCGCTCATCTCCGCCCCTCTGCTTCTATTGGCCGCCTCCTTAGAAAGGAGGCTGTTCGCCGGCCAGAGCGACATCACAGAGTAGGTATGTGTGTGTGACGCTGCCATAGCGATAATATTCGCTACGGCAGCGATCACACAGTATCGCACGTACGACGGGAGGGTGCTATCGCGCTCGACATCACTAGCCGATGCTAGCGATGTCGCAGCGTGTAAACCCCACTTCAGTGTTCTGTTTAAAGCACAGAGAGCATCATGAAGACCAAGGAACACAACACTCAGGTCCATGATACTGTTGTGGAGAAGTTTAAAGCCGGAAGATTTCCACAACTTTAATCATCCCAAGGAGCACTGTGCAAGCGATCATATTGAAATGGAAGGAGTATCATACCACTGCAAATCTACCAAGACCCAGCCGTCCCTCAAAAATGTAATCTTAAACAAGGAGAAGACTGATCAGAGATGCAACCAAGAAGTCCATGATCACTCTGGATGAACTGCAGAGATCTACAGCTGAGGTGGGATAGTCTGTCCATAGGACAACAATCAGTCGTACACTGCACAAATCTGGCCTTTATGGAAGAGTGGCTTTGAGAAAGCCATTTCTCAAAGATATCCATAAAAAGTGTCGTCTAAAGTTTGCCACAAGCCACCTGGGAGACACACCAAACATGTGGAAGAAGGTGCTCTGGTCAGATGAAACCAAAATTGAACTTTTTTGACACAATGCCAAACGATATGTTTGGCGTGAAAGCAACACAGCTCATCACCCTGAACACACCATCCCCACTGTCAAACATGGCCATGGAAGCATCATGGTTTGGGCCTGCTTTTCTTCAGCAGGGAAAGGGAATTATGGTTTAAATTGATGGGAAGATGGATGGAGCCAAATACAGGACTATTCTTGAAGAAAACCTGTTGGAGTCTGCAAAAGACCTGAGACTGGGATGGAGATTTGTCTTTCAACAAGACAATGATCCAAAACATAAACCAAAATCTACAATGGAATGGTTCACAAATAAACGTATCCAGGTGTTAGAATGGCCAAGTCAAAGTCCAGACCTGAATCCAATCGAGAATCTGTGGAAAGAGCTGAAAACTGCTGTTCACAAACGCTCTCCATCCAACCTCACTCAGCTCCAGCTGTTTGCAAAGGAAGAATGGGCAAGATGTTTGCAACGGAAGAATGGGCAAGAATTTCAGTCTCTCGATGTGCAAAACTGATAGAGACATAACCCAAGCGACTTGCAGCTGTAATCGCAGCAAAAGGTGGCGCAACAAAGTATTAACTTAAAGGGGCCGAATAATATTGCACGTCCCAATTTTTTAGTTATTTATTTTTTATAAAAGTTTAAAATAAGCAATAAATATAGTTCACCTTCACAATTGTGTCCCACTTGTTGTTGATTCTTCACCATAAGATTACATTTTTTATCTTTATGTTTGAAGCCTGAAATGTGGGATGAGGTTGAAAAATTCAAAGGGGCCGAATACTTTCGCAAGGCGCTGTAATTATATGTAAAACTGAGTCTTTGTTTAGCCAGATGAAGGGCAGTGTCTTTATGTTTACAATTCAGTAGCCGTACCAAGAAATGCAGAGCTTTGCTGGGACTCTGTTGGCTCTTTCCACCACGAAAATGGAGGAGAATTCACCTTTCAAGAAAGATTTAAACCAATTTTCTAAAAAATATTCTGTTTGGTGCAGGCTGCTATTTTTAGGCTGAGGAGGGTGGTCAATAAGCATGGGTCTCCCCAGCCTGAAAATACCAGCCCCCAGCTGTCGAGCTTTATCATGGCTGGGTACCAAAATTGAGGGGACTGCATGCCAGTTTTTTAAATTATTTAAATTTTTTTAATTTTTTTAAAAAGCCGCATGCGGTTCCTTTTATTTTGATACATAGCCAAGATAAGCGCAGGGTTGGGGGCTACAGTCTGTAGCCGTATGCTTTATCTGTGCTGGGTATCATAATATGGGGGGATCCTTCGCCCATTTTTTTAATTTATTTATTTATTTTTACTCCAATCTACAGTGACCCACAGACAAGGTCTGTGATTTGTTGCAGTGAGACGCGATCACACAGGATGGGGGCGCATCTGACTGCAACGAATCACAAGCGCCAGGACTGGCGGTGGGCAGGGGAAGCAGTAAAAATGAATGAACAATAATGAGCGGCCCTGGAAGAACAATGAGTGGCCGCAGGAGCAGTTACAGCCGTGCTGGAGACTCAGTAAGTATGAAGCGCTTGTTCCAATCCCCCTATCCCTTCCACCACCAGTTTTACTCACTGGATTCTGGTCCCCATAGACTTATACGGGGCCCGACGTCCGGCCTGATATCCAGGATCAATTCCAGGCCGGAACTAGATTTTTTTTTAATCTGTTAGATCCGTCCGTCCCGGTTATCTGCAAGTTCGGCCATCACTAATAAGCACCTGTTCCCCTGTGGGCCATTCCGAGCCTTCATAGCAGTGGTATGTGGAAGCTATTTCTATTTCAAAACTATATATTTTTTTCTTTTATTAATTTGTGCCTGTATAGGTGAGTTGAAAAGCTATGCTTTCCTGTATACGGTAGTTAAAAAAGGCATCTTAATGCACGGTGAATGACAAAAGGACTGCTGGTCCATGGATACATTTGCGAATGTACAGAGGAAATACACTGCACATAATGATAAAAATAAAATGTGAACACAGCCTTAGGCTATTTTCACACGACTATATTTTACGTCTGTGTGCTGTCAGTCGAAAAAACTGAAATCAAACGGACAACAATAGGACCAATATTATTAAATCGTGCTGTTCAGATGATCATTTTTTTTCACCTGGACCAAGAGCCCTCATGAGTCATGATAAAAATCACAGCATTCACTAGTCTCTAGTGACTTTTGGATGAAAGTCTATACATGTGCAAAAAGAAAATTTGGTTCCCATACGGATCAACCATGTAGCATCTGATTTTAGCAGATACATTACCATTTTAAAGAGATATTGTCATATTATTAAATTGCTTTAGTGAATCATACATAAAAATAAGGAAGTTTGCAATTGACGTTTTTATCTGTTTTTATCGTCCTGCTGTGAAAGCTTTTACATAATGTATAGCTTGTTTCCAAGGAGATCACTGACCATCAGACCCAGCTCATGTGGGTACAGTAGTTACATTGCAAGCTAAGGAGTTAACTCCTAAGATCCCTGTCAGTTCTATCCATGTCATTGATTTCTATACAGCAATTAGCTGCTCATCTCCCTCCGCCTTGCTCTCAGTTCCTGACAGAGCTTCTCTTATCAGACCTGCATTATTACAATCTCTGGCCTGCAGCATCAACAATTTCCACAGCCTAATCACTGCTCTCGCTTTTCTTTGCCATGAACTTATTCAAAGGCACTGTCACATCCATATGTAAATGTCACTTCAGAACGATGACAATAGTAGGAGGAAACAGACCAGAACTGTCACTCAAAGAAGCAGGCCAACCCTTTTTGCCCCCAGCAAATTAACAGGAAACTGTTTCTGGTCTTCTAAAAGGTATTCACTGGTGATATCTAAAATGAATGGCATGGGAATGGTATATAATTAATAAAACAGATGAAAAAACTAGCTTTACGGAGAGCAGTAAAATGTTGTTCACTTCATTATGCATTATCTCATTTTTTTTCAAGGTCTTACTAAAACGTACAACCTGACCTATGAGGACTGTGAACCAATACAAGCTATGTATTCCAAATCTTTGTGTCCGAATGTACTAAAGATCCAATCCAGGTATACTTACCAGGTGTATTTATATCACAACTATATATTTAATGTATTAATTACATATCATATGCTTTTAAGGAACGTCCCCTTATTACATTCATATGCCTTAAGATAACATGTTGTTTTAATTTTTGGTTAAAATTACCAATATACTGTGTCCATACATACTCCTCAGCATGTGACGTGGGGTGCAACTGCAAAAGTTGATCTATCTCTTCATTGAATCTTGCACTCAGCCTCTATTATAGCCGCAAATTGACCATAAATCACACTATAACACAGTCCACACACCCCAGATATACAACACACTGTCACCACTCATTAAACACACACTACAATACACAATGCTGTCTGACAGTCAAAAGGCCAAACACTGTCTGAAAGGCTTTTGATTATTTAGAGCAGGGGTGGGGAACCTTTTTTCTGATGGGGTCCATTTGGAAATTTCTAAAATCATTTGGGGGCCGCACAAATTACCCTGCTATATTTGGTCAAACAATTCACTGTGGAGCTGGAGCTTTTTGTTTTTGGTGCAGCCGTGATATCAGGCGATATTGATTTTGTTCATTCTCACAACTACTTTTCCAGGTTTGTGTCGGCTGGGACTGCTGTATATACATTACAAAGGAGACACTGAGGGCATATACATCACAGGAGGGGCTTGGTGCATACACATCACAGGAGGGTATGGGGCATGTACATCACATGAGGGGCTATGGCATAAACATTATAGGAGGGAATGGGGGCATATATATCACATGAAGGGCTTGGGGCATACAGTGGATATAAAGTGTACAGACCCCTTTACATTTTTCACTTTTTGTTTCATTTCAGCCATTTGGTAAATTCAAAAAAAGTTCTTTTTTTTCTCATTAATGTACACTCTGCACCTTATCTTGATAGAATAAAAAAACAGAAATGTAGAAATTTTTGCAAATTTATTAAACAAGAAAAATTGAAATATCACATGGTCATAAGTATTCAGTCCCTTTCCTCAGTATTGAGTAAAAGCACCCTTTTGAGCTAGTACAGCCATGAGTCTTCTTGGGAATGATGCAGCAAGTTTTTCACACCTGGATTTGGGGATCCTCTGCCATTCTTCCTTGCAGATCCTCTCCAGTTCTGTCAGGTTGGATGGTGAGCGTTGGTGGACAGACATTTTTAGGTCTCTCCAGAAATGCTCAATTGGGTTTAGGTCAGGACTCTGGCTAGGCCAGTCAAGAATGGTCATAGAGTTGTTCTGAAGCCATTCTTTTGTTATTTTAGCTGTGTGCTTAGGGTCATTGTCTTGTTGGACGGTGAATCTTCAGCCAAGTCTGCAGTCCAGAGCACTCTGGTAGAGATTTTCTTCCAGGATATCTCTGTACTTGGCTGCATTCATCTTTCCTTCAATTGCGACAGTTGTATTGTATTGGACAGGTGATGAGCAGTGCCTGGTTTTCTCCCCACATACCGCTTAGAATTATCACCAAAATGTTCTATCTTCGTCTCATCAGACCATGGAATCTTATTTTTCATAGTCTGGGAGTTCTTTATGTGTTTGTTTTGCAATCTCTGTGTGGGCTTTCATATGTCTTGCACTGAGGAGAGGCTTCCGTCGGGCCACTCTACTATAAAGACCTGACTGGTGGAAGGCTGCAGTGATAGTTGACTATGTGGAACTTTCTCCCTACTGCATCTCTGGAGCTCAGCCATATTGATCTTTGGATTCTTCTTTACCTCTCTCACCAAGCCTCGTCTCCCATGATTGCTCAGTTTGGCTGGACAGCCAGGTCAAGGAAGAGTTCTGGTGGTCCAAAACTTCTTCCATTTAAGGATTATGGAGGCCACTGTGCTCTTAGGAACCTTGAGTACTGCAGAAATTCTTTTGTAACCTTGGCCAGATTTGTGCCTTGCTACAATTCTGTCTCTGAGTTCCTTGGGCAGTTCATTTGACCTCATAATTCTCATTTGGTCTGACATGCATTGTGAGCTGTGAGGTCTTATATAAATAGGTGTGTGCCTTTCCAAATCAAGTCCTATCAGTTTAATAAAACACAGCTGGATTCCAATGAAGGAGCAGAACCATCTCAAGGAGGATCACAAGGAAATGGACAGCATGTGACTTAAATATGAGTGTCTGAGCAAAGGTTCTGAATACTTATGACCATGTGACATTTCAGTTTTTCTTCTTTAATAAATTTTCAAAAATTTGTACATTTCTGGGTTTTGTTTCTGTCAAGATGGGGTGCAGAGTGTACATTATAATGAGAAAAAAATGAACTTTTTTGAATTTATCAAATGGCTGCAATAAAACAAAGAGTGGAAAATTGAAAGGGGTCTGACTACTTTCCGTACCCACTGTATAGATCACAGAAAGGGCTAGAGGCATATACATTACAGGAGACTCTTGGGGCATACACATCACAGGAGACGCTGGATGCATACACATCACAGGTGAGGGTTATGAAGAATATACATCACTGGGGAGCATAGACATGACTGGGGAGGCTGGGGGGCATAGACATCAAAGGAGACCTTGAGGGCATATACATCACTAGGGAAGCTAGGAGGCATATACTTCAATGGGGTACAGACATCACTGGTGTATATACATCACTGGAGGGCACAGACATAGTTGGGGGGGCACACACATTGCTGCTGGTATATACAGCAAAGGGGGCACAGGCAGCCATGGGGAGGCTGGAGGCGCACAGGCAACCGTGGGGAGGCTGGAGGGGCACATGCAGCCCTGGGGATGCTGGAGGGGCACAGGAAGCCCTGGGGACATTGGAGGGGCACAGGCATCCCTGGGGAGGCTGGAGGAGCACTGGCAGGCCTGGGGATGCTGGAGGGGCACAGGCAGGCCTGCGGTGGCTGAAGGGTCACAGGCAGGCCTGGGGAATCTGGAGGGGCACAGGCAGGCCTGGGGAGGCTGGAGGGGCACAGACAGGCCTGGAGAGGCTGGAGGGGCACAGGCAGCCCTGGGGAGGCTGGAAGGGCACACGGGTGCACAAACAAACCTGGGGGACGCTGGGGCAGCCTCACTTCTGCTGTGGGACGAGAGCGCATTGCGTGCTTACCCCGACCACAAAATAGGTCCTCACGCTAGCATTGGCTAGCGTTAGGACCAGGGTTGGACTGGGGTGTCTGGGGCCTACCAGGGGAAATAACTCTAGGGGCCCACCACCCTACAGCTACATGCAAATATCTATTAGCTGCTATGCCCGTTATAGTTTAGCGCTGACTGTAAAGCACAGGCGGCTCCTGCACATCTCCTGTGCACACACAATAACTCTGTACAATTACAGTAGTTTGCAGTAATGGGATCTATGGTGACAAGTTATCACCGATCCACAGGGTAGGTAGGTGATAACTTATTGACTGGTGGAACCAGACCAGTGGAAACCGCACCGATCGGAAGAATGAGGAACTTTTATCCCTGACAGGGCAATTATATGCCCATTATACAATGCAGCAGCAGGTGGGATGTGTGACCGCAGCTCCATTCATCCTCTGTGGGGTGGGATGTGTGACCGCAGCTCCATTCATCCTCTGTGGGGTGGGACGTGTGACCGCAGCTCCATTCATCCTCTGTGGGGTGGGACGTGTGACCGCAGCTCCATTCACCCTCTGTGGAGCAGTCAGATAAAAACAAGCGCAGCGCTCGCAGCCACTGAGGAATGAATGGATCAGGGGTCGGGTCAGACATGAGCTTGTGTAATGGGGATAAAAGTTGCACATTTTGCTGATCAGTTCGGGTCCCAGCAATCAGACCACCACTGATGAATTAGTTCTCACATGCTTAGGCCACGTTCACACTTTCGCTATTTTGTCAGTATCTTACATGAGTATATGTAGCCAAAATCAGGAGTGGGTGAAAAATGCAGAAGCGGTGCCCGTCTTTCTATTATACTTTTCCTCTCATTTTACAATTCCTGGTTTTGGCTTCAAATACTGAGGTAAAAAACTCACAAATACTGTGTGCACGTGGCCTTAGTAAAAGGAGATTACTTGTTTTCACTGGAGAACCTCTGTAACTGCATATTTGCTGCAGTGCAATAGTCACAGGACAGCGAGGGGTTAAACATTCAAGTATTTAAACTATTGGAAATAAAGAATTTTCCCCATATGGATAGAGAGAAAAAGTGACCTCCAGACACAACACAATGCACTATACCAAGACCAATAATATCACATACAAGGGGGAAATACCGCCACACCGTGACCAGATAACATATTACCAATACATAGTGATTAAACACAACCACATACAAGAGAGTAATACCACCACACCATAATTAGACCACATAGTAACCAAATATTACCACATACAAGGGAGAAATACCACGACACTATGACCAGACTACTAAATAATACTAAATACAAGAGAGAAATACAACCAAACCATGACAAGACCACATATTACTACTACACAATGACGAATACTACAATAAATGATCATGAATAAAAACCACAATACTAATATTACCATCAGTGCAATTACACACAGGAGCTCTATATATAGTGTCAGTGTACAGGTAATACAGTGATCACAGATGACTTTATAAACAAGAGATCTGTATATAGCTAACGGGGCCCCCATCCGTCTGCCGTGTACCAACGCCCCCCCCATCCTTGTGCAGTGTATGAATGGGCTCCCCCATCCTTTAGCAATGTCCTCATTCCAGTCCCCTTCCTGTCCCCTATTATGCCGTTGTTCGCACACACACACACACGTTAACATAAGTTCATGGGGCGTGGCCTGGCAATGGAGGAGTGAGGACACTGGTCTCCCTTGTTCCCGTGCCTGGAGAGGCCCTAGACCCCTTATTGAGACACATACCCGGCTCTAAAATAGCCAATGCTGGCTAAGAGAAGAAGCAATAGCGGCAGGACAAAGACAGAGCACCGGATACCGGCTCCTACACGCATAACGAGGTTTTTACGGAGCTCCACCGGACCAGGCCAAGTATCAGCATCAACTAAAATGGCGGCCGCAACACTCCGGGAGACATCCCCGCTACCCTGCAACATGGAGGAGGGCGGCGGCATCACACAGCCTCAGCCGCCCGGGATCCCCCAGACGGCGGCAATGCCGGGAAGGCAGAGCAGCGGTGATCCTCAGCGTGGCCTGGAGAACGCGCAGCACATGGGGGCCCCCTCCTCTCACCTCATGGCGGCAGCCGCAGCGTCAGGAACTCAATCCCTTCACCCGAGGGAGCAGTGTGAAGTGGGACAGCAGACAAGGCAGGACGCTGAAGAACAGGCTGGGGGTAAGACACAGAGGAGATCCTTAATAATGCAGCCAGTCCCTCTCATACCGGCAGCAGGGAAAGCGCCCATGGGAAACAAGCAGCATGGATACAATACTATCCCTGATATGATGCCCCCTGCACGAGAAACAACGGAGAGTTACACGGAGGCAATGCTCAGCGTGGAGCAGCTGAGGGTTGGGAGCCTTGGTAATGACTCTCATATTACAGATATACACAGCCCATTGGAGGCCCCTTCAACCTCGGCTCCTTCTAAACAAGTGAGGCAGGGGCTCCCTGGGAATGCACTGGACTCTCTGGGGGATTCTTATATAAATGAGTCTCTTTCATCACCTGAAAGGGGAAAGATACCAGATGCCTTCAGAACCCCTCCACACAGTCCAGGTGATGGAGACAATGGGGAGAGGGGACAAGAGATATGCGTCTGGGATGACCTTAAGGCTCGTATAAGAGCTATCCCAACCAGAGAAGAAATGGAGGAGTACATCACTAGAATGGAGGCTTCATACAAAGCAGAGTCTTCGTCCATGAGAGGAGAAATGCAGCAGTTAAACGTACGCATGACAACTTCCGAAACTTGCGCAACCTCTATGTCTGCACAGCTTTCCCAACAGTCGCAGACCCTAGCTACGCAAGCCATCCAAATAGAACACTTGACAGATCTGCTGGATGACTTAGAGAACAGGGGCAGACGTAATAACATCAGGATAAGGGGTATCCCCGAGTCAGTAGCCCCCCAAGACCTGGAGGCATCCTTAAGGCGACTCTTTAACTCCATTCTAGATCTACCACGGGACTCCCGTTTAGAACTGGACAGAGCGCATCGATCACTGGGCCCCAAACCAACAGAGAATGCTAACCCTCGGGACGTAATTTGTAGAGTACATAACTACAAAAAGAAAGAAGAAATCCTGGCCAAAGCCAGGCAAAAGGACTCTGTTATGTTCAAGAATATACCAATCCAGCTACTACCGGATCTGTCAAGGCACACTCTGCAGAAGCGTAGGGTCCTGAGACCTCTTCTGGACACTCTAAGACAGAGGGGAATTCTGTATTCTTGGGGATTCCCCTTTAAACTGCAGGTCCGACGTGGGGGAAGCCTACATGTGCTACATTCTCTATTGGA
This sequence comes from Anomaloglossus baeobatrachus, assembly GCF_048569485.1. Taxonomy (NCBI): domain Eukaryota; kingdom Metazoa; phylum Chordata; class Amphibia; order Anura; family Aromobatidae; genus Anomaloglossus; species Anomaloglossus baeobatrachus. The sequence continues at coordinate 749,410,896 of NC_134353.1, forward strand.
TCTTCCGTCCTTCTGTGCAGCCCTTGGAGTACCTGTCGTCCATATTCCAGACAAGGAGTGGCCACGTGTCCACAGTTTCCCTGGAGAGCCTATCAACAACCCTTTCCCGCAACGAGAGAATACTCGCAGGAAAAATCGGGGCCCACAGCGAAGGAAAGACGCAGAGATGACACCGCCGGACCGTGAGGGGGAATGAGATCTTCCCATTCTTTACTGCCTTAGATATATTGCTAAATACAGATCTTACGGGACAGACTAACGTTAAGTCAGAGATTGTTTTAGTCGAAATTTGAGCCATTAATTACAGGAACATAATAACCATTTTTGTGTCCTGCCGGTCAAATGTTAAATGTTATGTGAATTGCAAAGATGACTGGGGTGGGGGTATGTCGTCACTACATATTGATATAGATAGTAATGCTTCATATTTGGGGGTCTGGGGCCGACCCGGGGGGGGACGGGCCTCTATTGAAAGTCTACTTCCCGTCGGGGTTCTACACACTGCGGGCAGGTGTAGGTTATACTGACCCCACGATCGTTTGCCTGATACTATTGTTGAGGGCCTCTCTTTTTCTTTTTCCTCTTCTTTTTCTCTCCTTCCTACTCCTTTTTTCTTCCTTCTTTTTTCCCCTTTTTCTCTTTTCTCCTTTCCTCCCTTTTTTCTTCCCATCTATAACTAGTTCTCTTTTTATCGCTAACCCTACTTGGTAGCGGTACTACCCTTCCTTCTCTTTCTCCCTACACACATCACCACCCATCTCCCCCCCCCCTTTTTTTTTTCTTTTTTTTTTTCTCCCCTTTCTCTCCCTTGCCCCTTCCTGATAACAATAACTCCCTGTTCACTGGGGGACCTGTAGACGGGGAAATGGAGGCGCTTAGACTATGTTCACTCAATGTACGGGGATTCAATATCCCTCAGAAGCGCTCGCAGGTTCTTTACTCCATGCACAAACAGAGGACACAAATCCTCCTATTGCAGGAGACGCACTTTAAAACCGGCAATATACCAGCATTTAAAGATAGATTCTACCCCGTATGGTACCACAGTACTAACCCAGAAGCTAATTCTAAGGGAGTGTCAGTAGCAATACATAAACAGCTTGCACATACGGTCATTGACACACGCATAGATAGCCAAGGTAGATACGTGTTCCTCAAACTGAGGGTCTTTGATACGGTGTTTAGCATTGCAAATTGGTATCTTCCAAACAATAACCAGGTTTCTACGTGCAGATCTCTCTTGAAGACACTGGCGGACTTCGCAGAGGGGACGCTACTTATTGGTGGGGACTTTAATTTTACCCTAAATCCAGCAGTGGACTCCTCCTCTGGGAGGGGCCCAGGTCGGCAACGCGAGATGGGTTCTTTGAGGCGGGACCTCCACGCCCTCCAAATGATAGACATCTGGCGCATTCTGAATCCACAGGGTAAGGACTATACTTACTTCTCTCCTCCACATAATACATACACTAGAATTGACTTCTTTCTGGTGGGACAGCGAGCACTTTCTTGGCAACCAATAGCTAAAATTGGAGACATATTTTGGTCTGACCATGCCCCAATCTACCTCTCCCTACAGATTCCCTCCATCACCCAGCGCCCATGGACATGGAGGCTAAATAGCAATCTTCTCAAAGATAACATATGCCAGAAAGAGTTGCAGGACACAATAGAGTCCTTCGTTCAGGTACATAAAGGAGATCCAACATCTCCTCCGGTCCAGTGGGAAACATTGAAATGTGTCCTGAGGGGAGTGCTGATTAAGCATGGCTCCAGACTTAAAAAAGAAAGGACAGAGGAGGTGAACGGATTATTGCAGCAGATTCACCGATTGGAGCTTAGGCATAAGCAGACGCTCGCCCCTACGGACATGGCGGACCTTATTCAAAAGCGAACCGCACTTAAGAACCTTCTGGACCGGAGGTATTTGTATCAGAGAGAATGTATGAAGCGATTCTATTATGAAGCAGCAGATAAATGCGGACGCCCACTGGCTCGCCTGCTGCATCCCAGGGCTGCCGTTTCATACATTCCATATATTAAGACGCAGAGAGATGGGAACACACATGATCCAGGGGAGATCCTTGAAATCTTCAAATCATATTATGACAAGTTATATAACATCAAGGGTCAGTTCGCGGACCTCGCCCCTACGGAGTTAAGGGAAAAAATGAGAAAATATGTAAGAGATACTGCCCTTCCCCCTCTGGATGTCTTGCTTGCTGGGGCTTTGGAGGAGGACATTTCGGAAACAGAGGTCGGTGCCGCTATTCGACACACCCCCTCTGGTAAATGTCCGGGACCTGATGGATTCACCCCGGCTTTTTATAAGCTGTTCGAAGCGCAGTTGGCCCCAATTATGGCCAGAACATTCAATTCTTTAGATGGAGAGGTCGGATTTGCTCCTCAGACCCTTGAGGCACACATTAGTGTAATCCCCAAACCCGGGAAGGACCCAGCACATGCTGCAAATTATCGACCCATATCTCTGCTGAACATTGACATCAAACTCTTCTCTAAGATATTGGCAGATAGATTAGCGCCCCTGCTGCCTTCAAGTATACATACGGATCAGGTGGGTTTTGTCAAAGGCCGTGAAGCCAGGGATAATACCATCAAGACTGGTCTTCTGGTGACGAAGGCCAAGCTTGAAGCAATCCCCATGGGCTTATTGTCCATCGATGCAGAAAAGGCCTTTGACAGGGTTCACTGGGGATTTATGAGAGCAGCTCTAGACCAATTGGGATTGGGTCCAAAGTTCCTACAAAAAATTTTAGCGCTATACTCTGGTCCGACTGCCCGGGTCCGGATAAATGGTATGCTGTCCTCCTCCATTGCCATACAGAATGGGACCAGACAGGGGTGCCCTTTGTCCCCCCTGCTATACGTAATTGTTATGGAACATTTGGCGAATGCCATTAGGAAAAACGATGATATCCAGGGGATAAGATGTGGTTCAGTCCATCATAAAGCGGCATTGTACGCAGATGATTTACTATTATACGTCAGCCAACCTCATACTTCCCTACCATCATTGATGAAGGAACTTGAACAATTTGGCCACTTAAGCAATCTTAAGGTCAATTTTTCTAAGTCGGAGGCCCTGAATATTTCATTGCCCCAGTCAGAGGTTAGTCAGATTGCTTCCAATTTCCCGTTCAAGTGGAAACCTGAGGCGGTGAAATATCTGGGGGTGTATATTCCGGCAGATTTATCAAAATTATATACGCTCAACTATCAAACCCTGCTAAATCGAACTATTAAAAATCTCTCGTCAAACCTTCCGGTCTTATTACGAGGACCTTTATAATATCAAAGGGCAATACTCGGAAATACAGCCAGCGGCTCTGATAGGGAAAATTGAGAGATATGTGCAGGAGACGGCCCTACCCCCCTTAGATAGCCTCGCTGTAGAGGCACTGGAGGGAGATTTCTTAGAATCTGATATCTGTAATGCAATTCAAAACACATCCTCAGGAAAATCTCCAGGCCCAGACGGGTTTACCCCGGCCTTTTATAAAATACTCAAAGATCAATTAACACCGATTATGACCAAAACGTTCAACTCAATTGATGGAGAGTCACGGTTAACACCACAATCCTTAGAAGCCCACATTAGCGTGATCCCCAAACCAGGGAAGGATCCATCTCTAGCTTCAAACTATAGACCCATATCTATTTTGAATATAGACCTTAAACTTTATTCCAAGTTATTAGCCGACAAGCTGGCACCACTCCTGCCCTCCGTTATTAACTTGGACCAAGTTGGGTTCATTAAGGGTCGGGAGGCAAGAGATAATACGATCAAAACTCTATCCCTTATTGCTAAGGCCAAGAAAAAATCAATCCCATTGGGCCTTCTGAGTATTGATGCAGAGAAGGCCTTCGACAGGGTCCATTGGAGCTTTCTGAAGGCAGCTCTGGAGCAATTGGGTTTGGGACCCCGGTTCCTACAGAGAATTAATGCTCTATATGACAATCCATCAGCCAGAGTGAGAATTAACGGGACGTTATCTTCTTCCATTGCGGTGAGAAATGGGACTAGACAGGGATGCCCCTTGTCCCCTCTCTTATACGTAGTGGTCATGGAACACTTAGCCAACGCACTTAGGGGAAACATAAACATTAAGGGGATTCAGGTCGGGGATAAACACCATAAAATTGCATTGTATGCGGATGACCTACTAGTATATGTCTCCCAACCCCATATTTCGTGCCCAGCCATAATGAAAGAGTTCGAAAGATTCAGCCTCCTTAGTAACTTTAAAGTTAACCTCACAAAGTCAGAAGCCTTAAATATTTCGCTGTCTCAGGAGGACGTTACAAGGGCAAGAGACAACTTCCCATTTAAATGGCGACCTTCCACCATCAAATACTTGGGCATCCACATACCGACAGACATCTCGAAGCTCTACACACTCAATTACCTACCACTGCTAGAGAGCACAATCAAAAACTTTAAATCTTACGGGGGTCTAAAATTATCATGGATGGGTAGAATGAATGTGGTGAAAATGGACATTCTGCCACGTTTTCTATATTATTTTCAGACTATCCCCATTTCCCCCCCCTCCAGCTTCTTTTGTAGCCTTCAATCAGCTATCATTCGTTTCGTGTGGGGTAGGTTGAAGCCTAGAATTAATCTCCGCACCCTGACCCTCCCTAGGGCACTGGGTGGGGCTGGTCTCCCCAATTTTAGGGGCTACATGCAGGCTGCGGCCATGTCCCGCCTGGTGGACTGGCATGTTAACAAGGTCTCCAAGCAGTGGATACAGGTGGAGCAGGAGGGGCTGGAGATACCACTTCATCACCTTCCATGGCTGCCCATCACTGACCTCTCTGAGGTGGGTTCATACTCAGACTTCACCAAAGACACTCTTAGGGTCTGGCATACAATATCCAATAAGTTATCCCCTACACAACATATTGGTCCTCTCACACCTTTATTCTCCACTCCATCGTTCCGCCCAGGATATCAACAAAGAAGCTTTCTCGGCTGGAGGGCAGAGGAGGACACCCGGTTGGGGAGCATCCTGATTGATGGCAAGGTTCCGCCCCTCCAATTTTTTCAAACTCAGCATCTGGGCGGGGGAAGGAAGTGGTTGGAATTTTTTCAGCTGCAGGCCTTTGTATCCGCGCTGGGGTCCAGTGGCCGAGTTCGAGACACATACAACGCCATTGAAAAACTGTTTACGAAAAAAGATCAGCCTGAACGCCCGGTTTCTCAGCTGTACAGCATTCTCAATGAAATTGGGACCTCAGGCAAACGAGGCTACCAGTTGGCTTGGGAAAGTGAGCTGAAACAACATATCTCACCAGCTGAATGGGAAAAATGCTTTTTATTCACACATAAATTATCAGCTACGTGCGCCACACAGGAGAAAAATTTTAAAATCTTGACGAGATGGTACCAATTTCCAGCTAAGCTTCATTCAATATTCCCTACGGTGTCAGCAATGTGTTGGAGATGTGAACGGGAGGTTGGCACAATGACTCACATTTGGTGGGAATGTGAAGGAATACAGCAGTTCTGGCAAAAAGTACTCTCGAACTACCATCTCATAACTGGGAAAACAGTTGAGAACTGTCCCAAGATAACACTCCTCTCCGTCTTACCTCACGCTATCACATATCATAAGCGAGACATTCTGCGGTTCTGCCTTGCGGCGGCACGCTCCACCATTCCTAGATACTGGAAAACTTCCATAATCCCTCCTATTTCCGAGTGGTACATGGAGATGGCAAATATTTGTAGGATGGAGGAGCTTGCAGCCGAGGGCGAGGACACCAGAGATAAATTTTACAGGACCTGGAACGATTGGATAATGTTTAGGGATTCACCTGACTTCCATAAACTGTTTTGAAGATATAGACCTCAGAGGAACCCCCTCCCCCCCCTTCCTCCCCCTCTCCATCTCCTTTCTTTCTCCCCATCTCTTCCCCATTTTCCTCTTCTCTCCATCTGCTTTCTCCTCCATATCCTTTTCCTGTCTTATTCTTTCAAACTCTTTATGCCTATGGTATTTTCTGCTGATCTTATATTGGAATAATGAGAGATATGTATGTATATATTATTTTATAAATATTTTTGTTGTTTCATTCACAATTTTAATGGCTCCGGTCAGCAAGTTTTTTCCATTAAGCGAGGGAATACTAAAGTATTGACTTACTAGGCTTGCTTGATCCCCGCTTCTAAATTTGAAACTTGACATTTCTACTCCTGAGCTTGCTTTTCTTAATACTAGCAGTCTGAACATCGGCATAATCTTTAAATTTTTGAAGTTTTGAATAAGAATACGTTCTTTGCATATATTCACTGAATTTCAATTTTGGTACAGCAAATCCACGAACTTGTTGTGTTCATCATTACACACACTTCAAAGGTTTTGAAAATGCCTAAGAATCGATATGCTGCTTGTACGGGACACCGGCAGGCTGCTCTCTGCAGATTGCTTTCATTGCATAACTTGTTATATGACTTTATGTTGGTTTTTTTTTTTTTTTTTTTGTAATCCTGATAACTTCCAATAAAATAGATTGAACATAAAAATCTCTCGTCCTACAATGGGCTGAGACTATCGTGGTTCGGTAGGATGAATGTAGTTAAGATGGATATTTTACCTCGCTTTTTATACATCTACCAAACTGTCCCTATAATACCTCCAAGGGGTTTTTTTCAGAGCCTGCGCGCAGCTTTGGTGCGCTTTGTGTGGGGGGGGGAGAAGGCCCCGGATTGGGTTACGCTCCTTGACTCGCCTGAAGGGGGAGGGGGGAACTGGACTCCCTGATTTTAAGACATACTTCCAAGCCTCAGCTATGGTCCGAGTGTTGGATTGGACTTTCCAGAACAAAAATAAACAATGGGTACAGATAGAACAGACAGATATTCCAGTCCCTCTGGGACACCTCCCCTGGATACCATTATCTGACAGTTCCATGATAGGGCCGGCACCGAAATACACAAAGGACACCCTCAAAGTTTGGCATACAGTATCAAGCAAATTTGCTCCACTAGACACTCTAGGCCCCCTGTCTCCTCTTTTTTCTTGCCCTTCTTTCCGCCCTGGTTATCGGAAGAGCGCTTTTCTCGGATGGAGGGCGGTGGAGGACACCCGAGTCGGGGACATTCTCGTGGATGGTAAGCTACCTGACTTTCAAGATATTAGATTGCGGCCCATGGGTGGAGGAGCACAGTGGTTTGAGTACATACAGCTGAAGTCGTTTATCGCTACACGGGAGGCAGAGGGCCTGATCCGCAGAACTCTTACTCCAATGGAGGAACTGTTCAGAAGGGGGGACTCCCCAGATCATGCTATCTCCCTCATATATAAGGTCCTCACCAGACATGGTGAAACCGAAAAGATAAACTACCAGCTGGCTTGGGAACGGGATCTGGGGGAGACCTTTTCACGGGAGGAGTGGGCGAAAGGTTTCCTATTCAGCCACAAAATGTCACTCGCATGCTCAGCTCAGGAGAAAAATTATAAAATATTAACACGGTGGTATCAATACCCATCGAAGCTCCATGCGATCTTCCCACAGGTCTCCCAGGTGTGTTGGAGATGTAACAAAGAGACGGGCACCATGATACATATCTGGTGGGAGTGCCAGCTGATAAAACCTTTTTGGAAGAAGGTATTTGATAATTACTGTCTCATAACTGGGAGACAGGTGGTGAGTTCTCCTAAAATTGCCCTACTTTCCATTTTACCGCATTCGATATCATATCACAAAAAAGATATCCTGAGATTCTGCATAACAGCCGCCCGCTCGGTAATACCAAGACACTGGAAAACGACCACAACTCCTCCAATCACAGAATGGTATTCGGAAATGTCCGATATCTATAGAATGGAGGAGTTGTCGGCAGACATCTCGGGACAAGGAGACAAGTTCTGTACAACCTGGAGTGAGTGGATGTCTTTCCATGAATCCACTGATTTTCACAAGCTATTTTAATGGACCCGAAATATGGTGGCAAAGTGACACTTGCACATATAGGAAGGTCTTGAGAGAAAAAGAAGGGGCTTCGACCCGTCTCATGTCCGCAGGTTCCCCAAATGAATGACTTCCTTTCCTCCCCCTCTTCCCCCCCCTCTCTTCCCCTCTCCACTTTGATTTCTCTTCTCTCTCTCTAGTATATTTTTCGCTGTTCTCCATTCATTCTTTTTCTTTGTCTTTTTGTAGTCCTAAATCTCTCTGATTGTTACTAATAGTATAATATTCCATAAGGTATTTTGTCCTAGTGACCCAAGACGACCAAATATAGTGGTTCTCGGATACATTCCTAACTTTGCTTGAATTCTTACAAATGAGGTCACGGGGATCCTGTGTGAGGTCCGGAATAGACAGAGGGAGATGTGTCTTGGGACACAAAAGCACATAATTTAACAGTTTGTGACATTTTTTTGTATTGAAAATTTGAAAATTGTAAATGTTTTCAATATAAGTTCATGGTGATTATTGTAATTTGTGAAATATACCTAATAAAAATAGATTGAACATAACATAAGTTCACACACTGCGGTTTTTTATGCTGCGTTTGTGTGTTTTTGCGGCAAAAAAAGCGGCAAAAATACGCATGCGTTTTTACCGCGTTTTTGCTCATTGCGTTTTTATGCGTTTTATTATCAGTGAACAATGCTATTAAAGATTGTTGACAGAAAAAGAAAAAAGGTCTGATGTCATTTCTTTCTTCAGTATGTTCTTCATTCTCCACTAGTGTATGCAGGAGAGCAGACAGCTGCAGAACTACAAGGCTCAACATGCTCCATCCAGGACTGTATGCTGGAGGGAGAGGCAGGGGGAGCAGAACTACAAGGCTGAGCATCCTCCATCCACTAGTGTATGCAGGAGAGCAGACAGCAGCTGCAGATTTACAAGGCTCAGAATCCTCCATCCAGGACTGTATGCAAAAGTTTTTTGCCCCCCCCCAAAAAAAAATGACGTGGGATTCGCCATATTTTTGTATGCTAGCCAGGTACAGCAGGCAGGTACGGGCTGACCCCAACCCCCAGCTACCTATTTGTACCCGGCTGGGAACCAAAAATATAGGAAAGCCCTTTTTTTTTAACTATTTCATGAATTTCATGAAATAATTAAAAAAAAAATGACGTGGGCTTCGCCTAATTTTTGTGTCCAGCCAGGTAAAACTAGGCAGCTGGGGATTGGAATCTGCAGTGCAGGGTGCCCAAGCTTTCTGGGCACCCCCGCTGCGAATTGCAGTCCGCAGCCACCCCAGAAAATGGCGCTTTCATAGAAGCGCCATCTTCTGGCGCTGTATCCAACTCTTCCAGCTGCCCTGATGCCAGGTGGCTCGCTGAGTAATAATGGGGTTAGGGATAGCTGTATATTATCAACTGGCCCTAAGCCCGAAATTCATGGTGTCACGCCAATATTAGTCATGGCCACCATGAATTTCTAGTAAAGATAAATAAAAACACAACACACAGAAAAATATTTTTATTAGAAATAAAACACAAACACAATTACTGACTCCATCTTTATTGAAATAAAGAACCCCCCTTCGCAGTAATCCTGGGTTAAGGGTCCCGCGCCGTCCAATTTGGATCCAATATCATCTGATCGGTTTGCTGGAAGGCAAAGCAATCAGATGATGTGTCAGGTTCAAGGGCCTGAATCTCATGACACATCAGCTGATTGTATAAACAGCTTTTATACAATCAGCTGATGCATCAGTAAAAAAAAAACTACTCACTTCTGTCACGCAGCGTCGGACTGGCTACTGGAAGAAACTCCAGTAATGCCAGGCCTGGATTCAGGTACCTTGCATTACACTCCGAAGCTTTTACCTGAGCTCCGGCGTGCAGCCGAGACTGTACAGCGAGAGCCGAGTGATTGATTCCCCGGCGCTTGCGCCTCAGTTCATGTCAGCTGCAGACAGGCCAGGGTGATCTCTGGTGCTCTCACCTGAACTCCGGAGATCAGCCCGGCCTGTCTGAAGCGATCATGAACTGACTGCAAGCGCCGTGGAATCAGTCACTCGGCGCTCGCGGTACAGTCTAGGCTGCACTCCGGAGCTCAGGTGACTGTATCAGCTGATCAGCAGCAGGTCCTGCATCCATCGGATGTGCGTGGGAGTCTGCACACAGCCGGAGCAGGGGTGGCGGTACCGGGAAGAGGAGCTGGGAGCAGACATGTGCCGGGACAGGTGAGTATGACATTTTTTTTTCTACTGTTCACTTTTGATTTTCAGCCGCTTCAGCGGTGGCGGTTTCGGGAGGATTCACGCTTCTGTGTTTACTAACAGAAGGAATCCTCTTCCTGTACATGTCACTGTACTACCCACGCCTTGCATTTATAGCTGCGTTTTTAGTCAAAGAAATGCACTAAAACGCAGCTATATTTGCAATTTGCGTTTTTAATTGCGTTTTTGAACATCTCATTGAACTCAATGGGTGGAAAACGCAGTGAAAAACGCAGAGACAATTGACATGCTGCGTTTCTGTGGGCACCACAAAACGCAGCTAAAAAAAAACGCTGTGTGCAGACAGCAAAAATGAAAACTCATAGACTTTGCTGGGGAAGCGAAGTCATGGAGTTTTCTCAGCAAAAAACGCACCCGAAAAACGCGCAAAACTGCCGCAAAAACGCACTGTGTGAACTTACCCTAAGGCTATGTGCCCACGGGAGATTGCACCTGTGGATGTATCCGCAGGTACGGCCGCAGGTTTCCCGCAGCTGCACGCCGGCATCCGCAGCTATTTTTAGCTGCGGGATTCCAGCGATATAGCTGCGGTAAACCTGCGGACTTTCATGCGAATTACCTGCGGACGTCCCGGCCTCTATCTCCATAGCGGAGGACCGGGATTTCCGCAGGTAATTCCGCAGGAATAATTGACATGCAGTTAGGTGCGGCTGCGGGACATCCGCACCATGTTCCGCAGCCGCACTTTCCGCGGCGTGGACACATACACTCCCCATGTCCCATAGGATAACATGGGGAGTGACTGTACATGCTAAAACCTGCGGATTTATCTGGAAAATCCAGATAATTCTGCAGGTTTTCTGCGGCAAAATCCGCAGGAACAAGCTCCCGTGGGCACATACCCTTATTCTCACCTGTTCTCCGTTCCTGCGCTGTCCATACCTTACCAGTCCGTAGGCTCACAGACCCCTCCATGATCTCGTCCGGTGCACGGAGCCACCGCCGCAGGATGCCATCATGGCTTTACTGCAGTTAAATGGCTTTGCGGCGCCGTAAAGCATTTAACTACAGTAAAGCTATGAAGTCGCCTGCAGCGTCAGCTTAGTGCAGAGGACGGGATCACTGAGGGGGTCTGTGTCCTGCGGTCTGGAAGAAGCGGATGGAGGGAACGAGGAGGAGATGAGAGGTGAGAATGTATTTTTTTTTTCTTCGGCTCTCCTGAGCGCTTACCTGCAGCTCCTCCGCCTCAGTCCTGACACCGGCTGCTCTGTTCACATGTACGCGCGTCTGAAAGATGCGCGTACATTTGAATAGCGGTGCGGTCTGCAGCACAGGACTGGGACTTCCGCAGTGCAGGACCTGTGGTCACATCACATCACATGACTGTGATGTCACCATAGGTCCTTCTGCAGCCGAGCAAACTACAGCGATAGTACAGAACTTGTGCTATCGCTGCAGTTTGTGATTGAAAAGCTGGGGGGGCCCTCAGAGCGTGGGAGGGGGGGCCCATCACAGCATGGGGGCCCTGCCCAGTCTGCCCACACATACCGCTGGCCCCGAAAAATCGGCGGCCAGACGGCGCTATACACTGCCCGGCCCCCGCACTATATAAGGCACAGGGGCCCACCGAGGGCCCGGGGCCTACTGGGGGATTCCCCGGTACCCCGGCGGGCCAGACCGAGCCTGGTTAGGACGTAATCCTGGAAGGAGCCCATACCTTCTAGGCTCAACTGTGGATGTGTCGCAGCGTTCAGCTTTGAACGCTCCATACAGGATTTAGAGGGCCAGCAAAATGCGGCTGCTGCCCGAGCACCGCGGTTCCTGGGAATCTGCCCTGGGGCCGCAGAAAAGGTCATCTCAACTCAATTGCAAACAAACAAGCTTTCACACAACGATAAAAAAAAGTTATGGCTCTTGGTATAAGGGGAGATAAAAATGAAAGCACAAAAATGAAAAATAGCCTGGTCAGGAAAGGGTTATAAGAGTTTAAAATCACTACTCAAGCAGGAATGTTTAATTGTTTCTAGTAAAGCCAATGGAATAAATAATATCTCACAATACCAGCACTGCTGATCGTTATCATATTACAGCTATGGATTGCTAAATGATAATAGAATCTTGTTATTAGAAGAAACATTTTGTCCCTCTTTAACATAGCTCATATTATGTTCCTATGTATTAATTATTTTTGTTGTGTGCTATAAATGTAATTTTAGTTTTATTTCCAAATCAAATTAATCTAATATTCATTTACAGGTCATTATCTGATATTCTAATTCACTTTCCATCATACCAGGAGGAAATCACGCTTACTTCTACTCCTCACAAAATTATATTGAAAAGCTATAGTGAGGAAGATACTGGTAAGAGCAACTTTCAATTTAAGTTTTGTTAGTGTCATTTACCCTTTGTTAATCTATAGCAATCCTTAGCCATTACCTTCTTACTGCTTCATTGATTGAGCTAATATCGAAACCTTTACTTTAGCTCCTGCAGGAACTGATTTTCATTAAAGAGATCTTAGGCCCGTTTCACATTCAGTCTTTACTTACGCTCAGTGGTCCCATCAGGGCATCTGTCCGAACCCCCCCCCCCCCCGTAGTAGACTACATTTTGGTGCCCGCCTGCAGAAAATGTATATGCCCAAATTGGTGCAAGACAAAGCACACGCTAACGGAGCCTGCTCCATTATAGTCAATGGCCCCGTCGGTGCATGCGTCTGAAACACGTTTTGCGGGGGGAAGTAGGTTCAGACGGATGCCCTGACGGGACCACTGAACGTAGGGAAAAGCGCAATGTGAAAGTAGCCTAACTGATATATGAAGTCTTGCAGGCAATGCTCCATAGGAAAAACGTATACATATCAATGGCCCATTTACAGTAAAAAAGTATTTATACCTTATGAATGTTTCCATATTTCTTATGTTACACCCACAAACATAAACCAGTATTCCGATTTTTACCCGTTCAAAAATTACTAGCGGTACCTTAACTCAAAGATTACACTAATTCGACCAAAGAATTCAACAGAATATATTATACCAATTTAAAAGATCATTTTATTTGACATATATTACAATATCATACATGAATAGTCAAGGTTTATGACAATTGCAGGAACACACACACATATATATATATATTTTTTTTAATAAAGTGCTGTAGCACTTTCTAATTCCTCCCACAGTAATTCTATATATATGTAAAGTAAATATTTCCCTAAAGCTATTTTATCAAGGTGTCAGATAAACTACTATAAGTATATATATATATATATATATATATATATATACGGTATATATATACACATATGGCATCTATAGTCTGTGGATCGCAAAAGAATCAGCAAAGGATATCATATCATAAATCAACATAGATATTGTAGAGATAGTAATATAACATGAATATGTTGGAGGACAAGCTCTCACATGTAGATGATATGTTATTCTGTCGTGTCCCCAGCACCTCAACGCACTTTTCAATCAGTTTGTTCCTCAGGAGGCGAGCCGCCGGAGCCGCCAGTAACCGGGTGGAGGCGACCTTGGAAGTATATATGTTCAGGGTTGTGAAGGGGTTAATGGGAATCTGTCACCAGGTTTTCGCCACCTAATCTGAGAGCATCATCACATAGGGCCAGAGATCTTGATTCCAGTGGTGTTTCACTTACTGGGTTGCTTAGTGTAGTTTTGATTAAATGAATATTTCCTCAGCAGTAGATTATCATTAGAGGACTACTTGGCATGCTGCCTGGTAATCTAGCATATTCATGAGTTCTGTATAACTGCTAGATCTGCAGCATAGAAAACTGATTTTATCAAAATGATAGCAAACAGCTCAGTAAGTGACACATCTCTGGAATCAGGATCTCTGTCTCTACATTATGCTGCTCTCACACAGGGTAGTAAAAACCTGGTGACAGATTCCATTTAAGAAAAAATGTCAAAGAACGAAATCTGTGCTGTTGTGTGTAAATCGTAGGTTGCATGCATTGTCATTAATTTATGTGATGAATTTAGAAATGTTGCATTTATCGCCAGACCAAACTAACAGATCATCCACATAGTGTCCGTACCATTGGATGTCATTGATAAAGGGGTTATTTGTGTTGAAAATATGTCTGTTCCCATCATGCCATAAATAAAATGGTGAAAGAAAGGGAGAATCTTCACCCCATTGGAGCACCCTCCATCTGAAGAAAAAAACAAGAATTAAACATAAAAATTGCGTTAAAAGAAAATTCAGGCAAGTCAAAATAAATTGTTTAAGTTCATCAGAATATGATCTTTACATATTCAAATTGTCCTGGATAGCAATGATGGCAAGACGGTGAGGGATTGTGGGACTCTGTCAGAAGGCTTTTACTATCTCATCTGACAGCAAAATAAAATAGGCATGAAGATTCTGAATCCAGCAGTGTATCACATAGATTACTGGTGCAGCCGTTCTCACACAATCGAAGAATTGAGTTCGAAACATGTAGCTGAGCCCAGGGAGCTGTCCATTCTGACATCAGGCTCTCTATACAGATTGTGCATTGACTGTGAGGTATCAATCACAGCCAAGGACATGTCAGACATATGGTGAGCTTCTAGTCCTGTAATGTTAATCACAGGGTAATAAAGCCATCAGTTTAAGTAAACAATTGCACACACAGATAAGAGAGGCATACTTGCTTTTTATTTTTTTTTAACCCTATATCATGCTGTCCTCAGCTTATATAGCAAAAACCTGCTGACAGATTCCTTTTACTGACATCACATGTAAGAAATAAAAAACCCGATTTCCAATTTAACTGGTCAAATATTTTAAGCACAGAACTGTCTTTTAGATAACCTAGTATTCGAATTACGAATGGACAGATATGTCAAGCCTCTCACTGAGTCTCTCATTCAGTGATCCAATCCCTGAAATGATTGCACGCAGCGGTGAGAGAAAGATGTCTTTGTGAGTTTAAGGTAACTTGTTAAAAACTAGGTGTAACTGTATAAGGTACCAAGAAATATTTTTTATTTTTATTGTTAATAGCAGATAAGGCAATATCTTCACTCAAGACCATGGAAAGGATGTTTTAAATGAGTGTTGAATCTGAGGGCAATTGTTTGTATGTATTAGAATCATGGATAATATATTCCACTAATATTATGTATAGAGAAGTATCCATGACAACCACACATCCTGATTTATCGAACTGTCGTATAATTAGATTTTTGTTAGCACGAAACTCATTTCTAGCATTACATTGGGTTCTTTTTGTAAGGTTTTTATGTCATTTGACTATTAACATCCTCATGCAATATTTTGAGGTCTTTTTTTTCACTAAGGAGTGGAATGTATCCAGAGCAATAGTTCTAGATTCCAACAGATAATTTGAGGATTTTTTTTATTTAAATATTATTGTGAATAGCATGAGTATTGTCATTTTCTAATTGAAGGTGTTGTGGTGATAAAAGTACATTCTGCTGTAAGGCTATGACCGCACGCTGCGTTCTGGTTTGACAACAAAAATGCACCCTCTGGCAGACTCTTGAAAACTGTAAACACTGCGTTTGACAAAAAAAACCCCAAAACGTTCTCCTCTTACCCTTGAGGGCGCCATCTCCAAATACCCACTTTTGGCTAGTAATATATTCATCTCAGCTCAGATCAAACATTATACTACCTCAGTTGTTAACAGTATACCAGATAGAGACAGATCTAACCTCCTGCACCAGATGTCATTTGCTTCACGCACAGGGACCTACTAATTAAGCCTTATTTATAAATCTATTAAACCCTACATTTCTTCGTCAGACTCATCTCCGGGGCCGGCTAAATGGACATCGCAACTCCCTAACTATACAATATCAGACATACTAAAAGCCACACTACGCCTAAATTCCACACTACCATATGACAGCTATACTACAATGGCTCTTAATATATTCTACAGAGCCTACATATCTCCCGAAGTTAAGTCCAGGATGTCTTCCGGGGGGGAGCCCTCATGCCCCAAATGCTCTTAAGCGGGCTTTACACGCTACAATATATCTAACGATGTGTCGGCGGGGTCACGTCGTAAGTGACGCACATCCGGCATCGTTAGTGATATTGTAGTGTGTGAAACCTACGTGCGATTGCACGAATAAACGTTGATCGCATACACGTCTTTCAAAACCTAAAAATTGAACGTCGAGTTGTTCAATGTTCCCGAGGCAGCACACATCGCAGTGTGTGACACCCCGGAAACGATGAATTGCAACTTACCTGCGTCCCGCGGCTCCCGCTGGCTATGCGGAAGGAAGGAGGTGGGCGGGATGTTTACGTCCCGCTCATCTCCGCCCCTCCACTTCTATTGGCCGGCTGCCGTGGGACGTCGCTGTGACACCGAACGTCCCTCCCACTCCAGGAAGGGGATGTTCGCCGCCCACATCGAGGTCGTATGGTAGGTAAGTACGTGTGACGGCAATTAATCGTTTGTGCGACACGGTCAACAAATTGAACGTGCCGCACATACGATGGGGGTGTATCACATCGCATACGATATCGTATGCTTAATTGTAAGGTGTAAAGCAGGCTTAACTCTGCAGCAGACATATACCACTGTCTATGGGACTGCCCAAAAATCTGAGAGCTCTGGGAACTTCTTCATGACTACCTCACAAATACGCTTAATATTCCCTTTACACTATCACCTGAATGGGCAATATTTAATATATTGTCACAAAATCAGCTCAGTGGACCTTCTGCTCGACAACGACGTATTTTAATTATCTGGGCCGCAGCTACTCGAAAAAGCATCCTCCATCTATGGGCACAAAATACGTTCCCCACTTTAACTGTTATATCCAGAAAGATTAATTACTTATTCCAAATGAAGTGGATTGAATCTCTATTACATAAAGACAAAAGAACAGAACCTTTCTTTTTCACATGGTCACACTATATCGATACACAACCACTCTCAGTACGCCAATCGATACACGAATGCTTCCAATTTACCAACTGGTATATGAGGCAACTCATTGTAGGTACCACACCGGTTAGGCTTAGCTAAGAGGTTATTACAAATATGTTTTGTCCCTGGGAAAAGGGGAAGGGTTGGAAGTGATTGTGGGAGGGGGGAAGTGATTGTGGGAGTTCTAGATTTATTAGGTTAGTTAAGAAAACACTGTATTATAATTTGCATAATCGACGCTATATTGTCAGGGCCAGGTGGACGGGCAGACCTAGGAGGTGGATCCACTGGGCCGAACTCCTAGATGGTGGTAAGGGGTCCGGTAGCTGGAGCACTATAGGCAGCAGAACAGTCCGTGCACACGAGTATAACGGAGAAGTCCCTGGGACCACGGAGTCACTGATGGTAGTCCGGGTGACACAGCTCAGGTTCGGAAGCCGAGAAGATGTCAGGCGGGGTCCGGAACCTTTGGAGCGAGATGACGGGTCACCGCAGGGATCCGAGATGGTACAGACTGTCAGGATGGCAGATGAACAGCGTTCGGGGTTCGGGATTCGGCAGGACCGGATGGCGAGGCAGGCACGGCTCTACAAGAGAGATAGGTGAGTATATCACAGAGACACCAGGAGACCTGACTCCTAGCTTAAGAAACACGAAGATCAGGCCCCGCCCCCTTGGACATTAAACCCCTTTATACCCTGTACCTGTTTGCATCATTTCCTGTTAATGGACGCTGGCCCTTTAAGAAAGGGTCAATGACCGCGCGCGCGCCCTAATGCGCATGCGCGCGGCCCGAGTGCCAGAAGCCAGAGCAGGAAGCTGCGAGGAGGAAGCAGCAGGGCCGGGCTGGGGCTGAGAAGCCGACGGGCGCCGGGAGCGGGGACCAGGACGCCGGGGACGCGCCGGCAATGGATGCTGGAGAGCGGGGAGCGGCGGTGACCGGACCGAGGAACCGGGAAGCGAGGCAGGGGAGCCGGGGATCGTGACAGGTGAGCCGGAGGGCAGCGCAGGGGACCCGGGGAGCGTGACAGTACCCCCCCACGCCCCCCTCCCCGCAACCGGGACAGGAAGGCACGGATCAGCGGAGTACCCACATTCTCCCGGGGCTCCCAGGACATATCCTCAGGACCATACCCTGCCCAGTCCACCAGGAAGAACTGTCGACCCCGTACGGTCTTCATGGCCACGATATCCCTTACCGCATAGATGTCGTCATCGGCAATAGGAGGAGGAGACGAACTGGCAGCAGCGGAGAAGGGACCAAGGACAACCGGCTTGAGAAGGGAGACGTGGAATGAGTTGGGCATCCTCATCGTGGCCGGGAGCTGTAGCTTGTAGGAGACCTCATTGATCTTGTTGAGGACTTTAAACGGCCCGATGTAGCGAGGACCCAGCTTGTAGGATGGTATCTTCAATCGGACGTACTTGGAAGCAAGCCAGACTAGATCTCCAGGAGAGAAACACGGAGGGTCCAGACGTCTCTTGTCTGCGTGTCTCTTCATCCGCAGGGAAGCACGCCCAAGGGACGCCTTGACAGAGTCCCAAATGGTTGCAAAGTCACGGGCTACAGTATCAGCAGCAGGGACATCCGAAGAAGGGGATACAGGCAATGGGACGGAAGGCTGAAGTCCGTAAACGACATGGAAGGGAGAGCTGGAGGACGACTCACTGATGTGGTGGTTATGGGAGAATTCAGCCCAAGGAAGAAGCGTGGACCAGTCGTCGTGATGGGCGTTGACATAGTGACGTAAGAAGGAGGTCAAGATTTGATTGACCCTCTCCACTTGGCCATTAGACTGAGGATGGTAGGCAGAAGAAAAGTCCAGAGTCACTCCCAGATGTTTGCAGAGAGCCCTCCAGAAGCGGGAGGTGAACTGAGTTCCTCTGTCGGATACGATGTGTGATGGAAAGCCATGCAAGCGGAAGATGTGATGTATATAGGCGTCCGCGAGTTCCTGAGCAGAGGGCAGTCCAGCCATAGGGACGAAATGAGCCATTTTAGAGAACCGATCCACCACGACCCATATGACTGTGTGTCCGGAGGACAATGGCAAGTCCGTAATAAAGTCCATCGCTTTGTGTTGCCACGGAACTGAGGGTATCGGTAGAGGCAGAAGACGGCCATATGGCAGGTGTTTGGGCGTCTTGTTCCTGGCACAAGAGGAGCAGGCAGAGACAAAAGCAGCGACGTCCGTGCGAAGGGATGGCCACCAGTAATGACGTACAATCGCACCCCATGTTCTCTTCTGACCAGCATGACCGGCTGTTTTCGAGGCATGACCCCAGTGTAACACTTTTTGCCTGTCAGTCTCAGAGACATAGGTCTTCCCGGGCGGTATCTGGGCCAGGGTGACAGGGGCCACCGGAATGATTTTGCTAGGACAGATGATGGGTTGGGTAGTCTCCTCCTCCTGCTCCATGGGCATGAAAGACCTGGACAAGGCATCAGCGCGTACATTCTTGTCCGCGGGTCGGAAATGGAGCTGGAAATCAAACCTGGCAAAGAATAAGGACCACCTGGCTTGCCGTGGGTTCAGTCGCTGAGCGGACCGCAGGTATTCCAGGTTCTTGTGGTCCGTGTAAATAATCACGGGGTACACTGCTCCTTCCAGAAGGTAGCGCCATTCCTCCAGAGCCAGTTTGACTGCCAATAGCTCTCGGTCACCGATGGTGTAGTTGCGTTCAGGCGCTGAGAAGCTCTTGGAGAAGAAACCGCAAGTCACCATCTTCCCGGAGGAGGACTTCTGCATGAGCACTGCTCCGGCTCCCGAGGAGGAGGCATCCACCTCCAAGGTGAACTGGCGGGTTAACTCCGGACGGTGGAGTACAGGAGAGGAGGCAAATGCCCGCTTCAGAGAACCAAACGCGGCGTCGGCCGCAGGTGACCAGTCCTTTGGATTAGCCTCCTTGGTCAAAGCGGAGAGAGGAGCAGTCAGAGCAGAGAAGTGAGGGATGAACTGGCGGTAGTAGTTGGCGAATCCCAGGAAGCGTTGGATTGCCTTCAGTCCAGAAGGAGGAGGCCAGTTGAGAATGGAGGAGACCTTCTTTGGATCCATCTGCAGTCCGGTATCAGAGATGATGTACCCCAGGAAGGGGAGAGAAGACTGCTCAAAGACACACTTCTCGTACTTGGCGTACAGACGATTCTCTCTCAGTCTTTGTAGAACCAGCTGTACGTTCTCTCTGTGGGTCTGGAGGTCCGGAGAGAAGACAAGGATGTCATCCAGATACACTACCACACAGACGTAGAGAAGGTCCCGGAAAACGTCGTTCACCAGTTCTTGAAAGACGGCTGGGGCGTTACACAGGCCGAAGGGCATCACGCAGTATTCATAGTGCCCATTGCGAGTATTGAACGCGGTCTTCCATTCGTCCCCAGAGCGGATGCGTACCAGATTGTAAGCACCCCGAAGATCCAGCTTGGTGAACACACGAGCTCCTCTAAGCCGATCAAACAATTCGGGGATGAGCGGCAGAGGGTACTTGTTTTTTTACGGTGATTTGATTCAATCCCCGGTAGTCTATGCATGGGCGTAAGTCGCCCTCTTTCTTCTTGACGAAGAAGAAGCCTGCTCCAGCAGGAGAGGAGGACCTCCGAATGAATCCCCTTGCCAGGCTCTCTGTGATGTAAGTAGACATGGCCCTTGTTTCGGCTGGAGACAATGGATATATCCGTCCTCGAGGTGGTGTTGTTCCTGGGAGCAGGTCGATTGCACAATCGTAAGGACGATGTGGCGGAAGTACCTCAGATTCCTTTTTATCAAAGACGTCTGCGAAGGACCAATAGGCCGAGGGCAGTCCCGGTAGGTTCTCTGGAACCGGAGGTCGTTGGATGGGTTGTATGGTCTTCAGACACTTCTCATGGCACGAAGAGCCCCATCGGGTGATTTCGCCAGTGCCCCAGCTGACTGATGGTTCGTGTGTCCGCAACCAGGGAAGTCCCAGCAGGATTTGATGGGACATGTGTGGGAGGACGTAGAGAGCGATGCTCTCGGTGTGCAGGGCACCGATACGCAGTTCGACCGGCCTGGTAATCCAGGAGATGGTGTCAGAGAGGGGTCTCCCATCCACAGAGGCAATCACTAGGGGCTTGTCGAGTGGAGCAACAGGCACCTGGTACTTGTCCACCGTGGCCTGCTGGATGAAATTGCCTGCTGCCCCGGAATCGAGGTATGCCTCAGCCGTGAACCGCGTCTCTCCCGTTGTCACTTGCACAGTCCACGTAACCGGGTCTGAGAGAGTCCCAGCACCTAGGGTGGCCTCTCCTACCAACCCTAGGCTTTGGAGTTTCCCGGCCTCTCTGGACAGGAGCGTAGCAGGTGTGTGCCCTCTCCGCAGTAAAAGCAGAGACCCTTGGCGAGCCGCTCTGCTCGACGTTGTTCAGACTGCCGCACTCGGTCGATCTGCATGGGCTCGTGGACGGGGGCCCCAGCTGTCGATGACTGAAGTACGGAGGGCTTCTGCGGAGGAGAGGAATGCCGTACCGGACGTCTCTCACGGGACACTTCCTTGGATCGCTCCTGAAAGCGAATGTCCACTCGAGTCGCTAGGGCAATCAGGGCATCCAGGGTGGTCGGTACGTCACGACCCGCCAGCTCATCTTTAATTCGCCCCGAGAGTCCTTCCCAGAAGGCGGCGGTTAGGGCCTCGTTGTTCCACCCGAGTTCCGAAGCCAAGGTGCGAAACCGGATTGCGTATTGACCCACCGTCAGAGTCCCCTGACGTAACCGGAGAAGAGACGAAGCAGACGCGGAGGCGCGTCCGGGCTCATCAAAGGTGCCACGGAATGCCTGCAGGAACTCCTGGATGTTCGTGGTCACAGGATCCCCCTTCTCCCACAAGGGGTTCATCCACGCCAGTGCCTCACCCTCTAGATGGGACATGATGAAGGCGACCTTGGCTTGGTCGGAGGCAAACAAATGCGGCAGCTGCGTGAAATGGAGGGAGCATTGGTTTAAGAATCCCCTGCAGGTCTTGGGGTCTCCGGCGTACCGGGGTGGTGAGGCCAAACGAAGTCTGGAAGTATCTGAAGAAGTCGCCACGGGCGCTGGAGCCGTGGATTGACTAGTGGAAGCCCGGGATGTTGAAGACGTAACTGCCGCTTGTAGCGTGTTCAGGCGGGCGTCCACAGAAGACATGAATTGCAGCATGCGGGTCTGAGTCTCACGCTGGCGTTGGAGTTCCTCCTGTACGGCTGCTAGTGCTGCAGCGGGATCCATGGCCTGATCTTACTGTCAGGGCCAGGTGGACGGGCAGACCTAGGAGGTGGATCCACTGGGCCGAACTCCTAGATGGTGGTAAGGGGTCCGGTAGCTGGAGCACTATAGGCAGCAGAACAGTCTGTGCACACGAGTATAACGGAGAAGTCCCTGGGACCACGGAGTCACTGATGGTAGTCCGGGTGACACAGCTCAGGTTCGGAAGCCGAGAAGATGTCAGGCGGGGTCCGGAACCTTTGGAGCGAGATGACGGGTCACCGCAGGGATCCGAGATGGTACGGACTGTCAGGATGGCAGATGGACAGCGTTCGGGGTTCGGGATTCGGCAGGACCGGATGGCGAGGCAGGCACGGCTCTACAAGAGAGATAGGTGAGTATATCACAGAGACACCAGGAGACCTGACTCCTAGCTTAAGAAACACGAAGATCAGGCCCCGCCCCCTTGGACATTAAACCCCTTTATACCCTGTACCTGTTTGCATCATTTCCTGTTAATGGACGCTGGCCCTTTAAGAAAGGGTCAATGACCGCGCGCGCGCCCTAATGCGCATGCGCGCGGCCCGAGTGCCAGAAGCCAGAGCAGGAAGCTGCGAGGAGGAAGCAGCAGGGCCGGGCTGGGGCTGAGAAGCCGACGGGCGCCGGGAGCGGGGACCAGGATGCCGGGGACGCGCCGGCAATGGATGCTGGAGAGCGGGGAGCGGCGGTGACCGGACCGAGGAACCGGGAAGCGAGGCAGGGGAGCCGGGGATCGTGACAGGTGAGCCGGAGGGCAGCGCAGGGGACCCGGGGAGCGTGACATACATCTGATATTCCGAAATTGCATCTAATTTTATACACTGTACATGTATAATGATTTATTTTCATTAACAGATGGTTTATAAAAAAAAAAAAAATGCAGTGAAAACGCATGCATTTTCCCTGCATTTGGGCTGCGTTTTGGACAGTGCGTTTTTTTTTTTTTTTTTAAACATCTTTTTTATTCAAATTTTTAAACATAACAAAAAAAAATTAAACAGTCAATTCCATGGTCAAATAGTAAACATCAGCATACACGAGATTGATTTGTTCATCAATGCAACTGTAAACCTTGCAAAGGAAGAAAAAATTAAAGGTATAAAAGAATAAGAATGTGAGTGTGAACCCTTCTACAATTATGTTCTTGCTATGGTGTCTACTACCATCTCCATATGGTACATGCTAAGTGTCTAATGATGGTCCCAAAATCACCAACGTCCCTCCCAGGTCTTCCAGACAATACTATTCTGTATGGCGGAAAGGGATAATTATTTTCAGGATTTCCTGAGGGCTATAATGAAAACCAATGAATTTTTTCCACATCGGAAAAACTTTTCCTGCTGACTTTTCTTTACTCCTTTCTGCTTCTATCAGTTCCAGTCCCAATAGATCATTTCAAATATTATTGCTCCCATTGATGGAGTGTTTGGTTTAAGTCACTCACTAAACAAAGCCCGAAGAGCCACCACTAAGACCCGCAACACACATGCGGTTTTTTTGTACGTGTGCGGTACGTATTTGCACGTACCGGAGACACGTACACACGGAGACCCATGTTATTCAATGGTAGATGGCACATGCACGTAAAATCACACGGAACGTGTGTCCATGTCGTAAGTACGTGTGTGCGCTTTTCTACACGGACGACATGTCTGTTTTTTGCCGGCAACACGCAGACACGGACCCGCTTTAGTCTATGGGTCCGTGCCTGCACGGACCGCACACGGAGTATGTCCGTGTTCAGCACGTATCGTCCATGTCCGTTTTTCATCACAAAATCTGCAACACTTGTTTCCAATCTATCAGGTCAATAGAAAGCAAACAACAACACCAGGATCTCATGATTAATGATTAAAATCGTTAATTGGGTAAGAATGCGGGCCTTTAAAAACGGACAGCACACGTACGTATTTTTTGTCAATACGGATATTCCACACGCACACACTGCTCGCATACGCCATCACACGGATGCCATACGTACCGGAGAAACGCCCCTAAAAAACGGAACACGGGCCCGAAAAACGGACCGTAAGACACGTATGTTTTTTTTGCGGAAGTGTGTTTTAGGCCTAAGGGGTACTTTACACGTTGCGACTAGCGATGCCGAGCGCGATAGTACCCGCACATGCAATATGTGGTGATTGCTGCCGTAGCGAACATTATCGCTACGGCAGCTTCACACGCACATACCTGCTCGGCGACGTCGCTGTGACCGCCGAACAATCCCTCCTTCAAGGGGGAGGTGCGTTCGGCGTCACAGCGACATCACCGTGACGTCACTAATCGGCCAGCCAATAGAAGCAGAGGGGCGGAGATGAGCGGGACATAACATCTCACCCACCTTCTCCCTTCCGCATTGCCGGTGGACGCAGGTAAGGAGATTTTTGTCGCTCCTGCGGGTTTACACACAGCGATGTGTGGAGCTGCAGGAATGACAAACAACATCGTACCTGTGGTCGACCAGACATTATGGAAATGGTTGATGCTACACAGATCACCGATATCGGTGCATCTAGGATTTACACGTTGCGATGTCTCTACCGGCGCTGGATGTGCGTCACTAATGACGTGACCCCGATATTTCGGAAGCGATGTCGCAACGTGTAAAGCCCCCCTAAGAATGTGTGGATGTTTCTAGGAATTTTTGCTTTGTCTACCATACTCTGAGATTCAGATTCGGGGGGGGGGGGGTGGGTGTAGTTGGTGGAAGAGCAGAGCCTGTGGTGTTAGTGGAAGTTTCGTTCCCCAATATGCTTGAATCTGGTCCCTTACTCGCTTCCAATATGTTGTTACTTCTGTGCCCTCCCATACCCCATGCCACAGATTCGTAAAGGGCACCCCACACTTAGGACACGCTGTAATCCGGCCAGGGCAGCTATGCGAAGGCGGGATGTTAAAGCCATACAGCGCTGTGTGCATGAGCTTGAAATAAATCTCCCTCCATCTCTCACACAAGATGGATTGTCTCACCCGTTCCCACCCTTGTAATATTGTCTTCGCTATCTCCTCATCTCCTGTCCACCTCTCCCATGTTCTGAACATTTTGCTCTGTTTTAATTTAACAAATTTGTACCTCATGGTGCTGTACAATGAGGTGATACTTGCCATTTGGTTGCCCGGGCCTATGCTGTCATCTAAGGCAGAGGTTCCCAACTCCAGTCCTCAAGGCACACCAACAGTGCATGTTTTCAGGATTTCCTTAGTATTGCACAGGTGATAATTTAATCACCTGCAAAGGTGCTGAATCCAACACCCATGCAATGCTAAAGAAATCCTGAAAACATGCACTGTTGGTGTGCCTTGAGGACTGGAGTTGGGAACCTCTGATCTAAGGCATGAGAGACAGATTCCCTCTCCAACTTTCTGAGTCTGGACTGACAAAAAGAATGAAGCTGCAGGACCTGCATGAAATGTTTCCAGTGTATCTTGAATTTGTCCATAATTTCTTGTGGAGAAATTATTATTATTATTATTTATTATTATAGCGCCATTTATTCCATGGCGCTTTACAAGTGAAAGGGTATACGTACAACAATCATTAACAGTACATAACAGACTGGTACAGGAGGAGAGAGGACCCTGCCCGCGAGGGCTCACAGTCTACAGGGAATGGGTGATGGTACAATAGGTGAGGACAGAGCTGGTTGTGCAGTGGTCTACTGGACTGAGGGCTATTGTAGGTTGTAGGCTTGTTGGAAGAGGTGGGTCTTGAGGTTCCTCTTGAAGCTTTCCACCGTTTTTCCTCCCGGCACATAATGGACCCCACTGTCTGCAACTGCTCACAGCTCTGATCAATGACCCTCTTAATTTCAGCTCCCTGGGAGAACTCGGGGTGACCAAATATTGGCATATGTTTGGAAACCAGAAAGGGAAGCTGAAAGGCCTTCCTCACTACCTTCCAACATATTATGGTGTCCCTTAGGCTACTTTCACACTTGCGTTGAACGGCATCCGTAGCATTGCGTTGTGTGACGCATGCAACGGATGCGTTGCATATAGTGGCACAACGGATACTACGGATCGTACAAAATAACGCAATCCGTTATAGGTTTTTTTCCTTGACTTTACACATCTGTGCATGCGCAGTTGTGTAAAGACGTATGCGTTAACGGAATCCGTCAAATGACGGATTCTAACGGAATCCGCCACCATAAGCATCCATTATAAAAACAACGGACGCCAACGGATTCCTGCAGGTTGCGGTTTTTTGACACTCCGCCAAGTGCAGAAAAACGCTACATGCAGCGTTCCATCCGCCCAACGGTCACTGACGGTCAGCGTCAAAAGAACTGATGCGCCGCGGGGCCGACGCAATGCAAGCCCATCCGTTGCTATCCGTAGCTAAATAGAAGTCTATGAGGAATCAAACGGTTTCCTGCAACGGTTACCGTAATTCCTCAAGGCTGCGGATAGCAACGGAAGCCGTCCAACGCAAGTGTGAAAGTAGCCTAAGTAATAAGGAGGATCTCACTATCTGTGGGTTTAGCTTGTCTAGTGTGGACAAGAGCGGTCAGATCCCAAGGGTCGGCTAACTGTCATTCTAGATGGGTGTTTGTCGTGTATCCAGACCACTACATGTCTAAATAAAGAGGCAATATTATAAGCACGAATATTTGGAAAATTAACCCCGTCTTCACTTCTCAGTAGCATCGGTTTTTCTAGAGCAATTCTGGGTCTGTTACCTGTCCAAATAAAATGTGTAAAGGCCTTCTTCAGTCTATTTATGTCCAAATGTTTTAAAATCAAGGGCAGGGTTTGCAAGGGGTATAGAAGCCTGGCAAAGCTAACCATT
Source organism: Anomaloglossus baeobatrachus (assembly GCF_048569485.1). Classification (NCBI taxonomy): domain Eukaryota; kingdom Metazoa; phylum Chordata; class Amphibia; order Anura; family Aromobatidae; genus Anomaloglossus; species Anomaloglossus baeobatrachus. Next base: position 749,438,024 of record NC_134353.1, read on the forward strand.
TTAACCAGGTGACATCTACCCAAAAGAGATATTGGAAAGTGATGCCACCGTTGTAGTTCCCCCAACATTTTACCTATAAGGGGGGTGTAGTTAAGTGAATAGAGTTGATCTGGTCTCCCCCTATCTTTATTCCCAAATATGTTATGTATGACTTGGTCAGTTTGGTTTTAAAGGAGAAATAAAATATGATAGGATAGCATTTGATAGATAGCTAGAATACATAGATAGAGGGATAGATAGAAAAAATAGATAGAAAGAATAGATAGCATGACTGCCACTGACAGCAGACAGAGACAGAGCCATGCAATGAGATTGAACTCGGGTGAACCTCTGAGGTCAGTGCCGCGACACAGGCAGTAGTGCGGGGCCCAAAGCTGTGACGTCAGAGCTTCACCCGAGTTCATTGTCATCTCGCGGTTCTGTCTTTGTGTGCTGTCATGAACTCGGGTGAACCTCTGACGTCAGTGCTGTGACACAGGCAGCATTGCGGGGCCCGCAGCTGTGACGTCAGAGCTTCACCTGAGTTCATTCTCATCGCGCAGCTCTGTCTCGGTGTAACGGCCTGATTTGCAGTCAGAGGTGAAGGACTCACCTGTGACCACAAATCACCTGAGTGAGGGCACCGCTGATCGCGCTGCTTCAGTCACTTGGGTGATTTGCTGTCACAGGTGGAGGACTCCAGCTGTGGCCGGGGGTAACCTGAGTGACATCACCGCTGATAGTGCGAGTTACTTCAGTTGCTGTGTGAAGCTCACAGCGAGCGGTCGTTCAATATGTGCAGTTTATTAAAATTATGTATTTATTGTACTGCACGATATAGTCCCGCCCACCAACAGCTGTGATTAGTTGCAGTCTGACAGCTGTCACTCAACGTGGGGCGTGTCTGACTGTAACCAATCATAGGCGTCGGTGGGCAGGGGAAGCAGTGAATATGAGATGAGACTAATGAGCGGGTGAAGGGAATAGGAGATGAAATGAGCGGCAGGCACTTTCAGAAGCAGGAGAGGTCGCGGAAACAGTGTGCCAGCAGCGATACGCCAGTGATTGATGAGTATGAAGGAAAGAGGGGGAGAGGGAGACACCAAGAGAGAGACCGACAGAGAGGGAGAGAGAGAGAGACTTGTGTTTTTGTTGACAAGAACGGATCCAAAATGCAACCAAAATGCAGTGCAAATGCACAGCTAAACATTTTGGTTGCATTTTGACACGCCTCATTCATTTCATTGGGTGGAAAATGCAACCAAAATGCAATAAAGAAGTGACATGCTGCTTTTTTTATGCAATGATTTTGACAAATATTTCACATATATTAATGACAACACATGTAACCTACAATTTACATACAACAGCACACATTAATTTTTTGTTCTTAGACATTTTTCTTAAGGGAGAGGATTCCAATGGCATAGTACACACTTCATTATATAGAAAAAATACTGCAGGTAACATAATTTTACAAGCATCTAGCTGTAATCCCCATCCTACCATTAAAGCTATCCCGAAAGGTGAATTTACGTATGCATGACGTATTTGAATTCACACGTCTAAGACGTGTTTGTGCAAATAACAATAATTTTGTCAAAGAGGTTAATGAAATTAAAAATACATTATGTGTCAGAGGTTACAATAGATATTTGGTTCAGAGAATATTTGAAAACATTAAATTGTGGATCACAGATCCGCTTTATCACCTGTTTACCATTTACCCTGAGTTGGAGCCTACTTAATTCCATCTGGCACTGAAGGGGTTAAGGTTTGTTTCTATCCTGCAGTGATCTAACAGGTAGTTATAACCTCAGCTGCTGCTACACCCTTCTGCTATAAATATCCGCTCCTCACTCCTCCCTATGCTGGCTATAGCTCAATCCTATGCTGATCGTGTTGAAGGAGCATTTTCCTGCATAGCTATCATGTAATTTCTATTGCAGCTGTGAAGTTCCTTAAGCCAGCTTTACACCTTACAATTAGGTGTGCGATCTCGTATGCGATGTGACACGCCCAGGTCGCATATGCGATTGAATGAGATTGCACGTAGGTCGTTCATTTGCTGTCACACGTGCGTTAGTAGTCTATGTTAAATTGATCAATTTTGTGTGCGATCCTTTAGAGCATGTGTTCCGTGACGTATGCATTGGGCACCCTTTTTTTTTTTATTGACTTGCCAAGCGTGTGTAATGTGTAGGGATGCGTTTTTACTATGTCATCTGCCATTCAGCTCTGCTACATGGCCGCTGACAGCAGCCACAGACAGCCATGTAGCAGAGCTGAATGGCAGATGACAGCAGACACAGACAGAGCCGCACTGTCAGAATGAACTCGGGTGAACTTCACCCGACTTCATTGTCATGCTGCGGCTCGGTCTGTGTCGCGTCCTGATTAGCGGTCACCTGTGAAGGACTCACCGGTGACCGCTAAACTCCTGAGTAAGTGAATTGAGCAGCCCTCTCTCATATACTCACCGATCTCCGATCCCTGGCCCGGCACTGCACGACATTCACACTGCTCCGGCGGCTTTTACTGTTTTGAAAAAGCCGGCCGCCCATTAAACAATCTCGTATTCCCTGCTTTCCCCGCCCACCGGCGCCTATGATTGGTTACAGTGAGACACGCCCCCACGCTGAGTGACAGGTGTCACACTGCACCCAATCACAGCAGCTGGTGGGCGTGTCTATACTGTGCAGTGAAATAAATAATTAAATAATTAAAACAAACGGCGTGCGGTCCCCCCAATTTTAAAACCAACCAGATAAAGCCATACGGCTGAAGGCTGGTATTCTCAGGATGGGGAGCTCCATGTTATGGGGAGCCCCCCAGCCTAACAATATCAGTCAGCAGCCGCCCAGAATTGCCGCATACATTATATGCGACAGTTCTGGGACTGTACCCGGCTCTTCCCGATTTGCCCTGGTGCGTTGGCAAATCGGGGTAATAAGGAGTTATTGGCAGCCCATAGCTGCCAATAAGTCCTAGATTAATCATGTCAGGCGTCTATGAGACACCTTCCATGATTAATCTGTAAATTACAGTAAATAAACACACACACGCCCGAAAAAATCCTTTATTAGAAATAAAAAACACAAACATATACCCTGGTTAACCACTTTAATCAGCCCCAAAAAGCCCTCCTTGTCCGGCGTACTCCAGGATGATGCAGCGTCGCTTCCAGCGCTGCTGCATGGAGGTGACCGGAGCTGCAGCAGACACAGCCGCTCCTGTCACCTCCGCACAGCTAATGAAGACAGCCGCGCGATCAGCTGAGCTGTCACTGAGGTTACCCGCTGTCACTGGATCCAGCGGTGGATGCAGCGGTGGCCGCGGGTAACCTCAGTGACAGCTCAGCTGAGCAGTGTGAATGCCGTGCACAGCCGAGTCGGAGATCGGTGAGTATGAGAGAGGGGGTAAGAGGGATAGACTGACATGGACAGAGAGAGAGGGACAGAGATAGTGACGGACCGACAGAGATTAGTGAATGACAGACATTGTGAGGCGCTTCAGAACGCAGATTTTCAGCTGCGCTCTAAAGCAGACCTTTTTTAAGCTGCGGTGCAGAGCGCACACCTGCGCACATAGCCTCAGACATCAAAATCGTATGAGGGATGTCACACGTTTCAATTGACTAGGTTCATACAACAAAACGTCCAATGTATGAGGAATAAACGACGTGTATGCGATCACCTTATTTTCGTTCAATCTTGATTGCACGTAGGTGTCACACGCAAATACGTCACAAACGATGCAGGATGTGCGTCACTTACAACTTGACCCCGACGACGGATTGAAAGATTTATTGAAGCGTGTAAAGCAGGCATTACTAAAGTAACCTAGAATTGCTTGTTGTTGTTTCTTCCCTATCTGTTTGTCTTACCTACCTTGTGTTGTTTCTCACGAAAAAAGTAATACAAGGAGAGCTCAAAACTGGTTCACAGACTAAAAACTCCTTAATTTAAAAATTCTCAATTTTATTAACAGAAGCAATTAAACATACTTCCACATTATATAAAAAATATTCATTGGTGCCATACAAAAATTTCAAACATATATCCCCCTTATTTTTATAGTCCTATGTGTTACCCCTATTTAGGAGCAAGAACAAATGTCAGTAAGGCGCAATATAAAAATATATCCCTAAACAGTCCAATAGTCAAGGGTCCTACAGTCAAGATCCCTAAAGGCAGCACTTTTTACCCTAAATTAGTTGGTTCTGCACTGAGATATAATTCTATATATACTGCCACTTCCTATATTAGTGAGGAGGCTGTCAACCTTCTACCCCTAATCGACCCGACGCGTTTCCCCTTCTAATAGAAGGTTCCTCAGGGGTCATCAAAAAGTAGTATAGAAAAATACAAATAATTTATACATTATCCTCCAATCATACAGTGAATACAGACATAGTTTTTGTAATCTCCCCAAACAGAGTACATCAAACAAATGATCTTCAGATTGTACATATAACTATTATAGTCTCCTCTGGTGCTGGCATATCTTTAGACTTGCCAGGTAATACAGAGTTCCATAAAATATTAGCGTGGATATTACCGAACAAAGAATTCCTGTTATAGAAATATTTTTCAGATTCTTGTCATCTCATTCGGGACAAGGCTGTATATTCTAGGTGAATGATGGTGTCACCTATTAATAACATGCCCATTCATAATTCCCCTTCAACAAGCTTTTTTCTTTTCTGTGTCAGTGTAGATGAATGGACTAGGGTCCCCTCAGGTTGCAATCGGTATGTCCGGTCCAAATAAATTTAAATCTATATACCAGCATGTAGTTGGGGCTCCCTGCAATGTTAAGAGCGTTCCCAGCCTCTGTAAAATCCACGTGGAGACAGCGTTCACCTTGTGTTGTCTTATTGTAGTGGCAAAACAGGCTTATCAACCAAGTCAACCAAGATGATATTCTAAAAAAGATAATTTCCAATGGTTGCAGATAAGTAGCCAGACGAGGCAAATCTATAGGCAATTTTTTTATCTTCCAATATATTTTTTTACCCTAATAACTAGTTCCACCTGGTTAAAATCCAAAGGTTTCTATAAATGTTCAGGAAGCCATTGTAACATATGCACATTACCACCCTTTTTTTTGTTGTACAGTCTGTACAGTCTGTGTTCGGTATGAATCTCATATTCGCTCATCTCTACTCCTGGTATTCAGCCCTTGTACAGTGATTACAGAAAGTATTTAGGCCCCTTTAAATTTTTCACTCTGTTTCATTGCAGTCATTTGGTAGATTCAAAAAAGTTCACATTTTTTCTCATTAATGTACACTCTGCACCCCATCTTGACAGAAAAAACCCCCAGAAATGTACAAATGTTTGCATGTTTATTAAAAAAGAAAAACTGAATGTCACATAGTCATAAGTATTCAGACCCTTTGCTCAGACACTCATATTTAAGTCACATGCTGTCTATTTCCTTGTGATCCTCCTTGAGATGGTTCTACTCCTTCATTGGAGTCCAGTTTAATTAAACTGATAGGACTTGATTTGGAAAGGCACACACCTATCTATATAAGACCTCACAGCTCACAGTGCATGTTAGACCAAATGAGAATCATGAGGTCAAATGAACTGCCCAAGGAGCTGAGAGACAGAATTGTGGCAAGGCATAGATCTGGACAAGGTTACAAAATAATTTTAGCAGTACTCAATGTTCCTAAGAGTACACTCGCCTCCATAATCCTTAAATGGAAGAAGCTTGGGACCACCATAACTCTTCCTAGACCTGGCCATCCAGCCAAACTGAGCAACCATGTGAGAAGAGCCTTAGTGAGAGAGGTAAAGAAGAACCCCAATATCACTGTGACTGAGCTCCAGATATGCAGTAATGAGATGGGAGAAAGTTCCACATAGTCAACTATCACTGGAGCCCTCCACTAGTTGGGACTTTATGGCAGAGTGGCCTGACGGAAGCCTCTCCTCAGTGCAAGACATATGAAAGCCCGCATAGAGTTTGCAAACACATGAAGGACTCCTAGACTATGAGAAATAAGATTCTCTAGTCTGATGAGACGAAGATAGAACGTTTTGGTGATAGTTTTAAGCGGTATGTGTGGAGAAAACCAGGCACTGCTTATCACCTGCCCAATACAATCCCAACAGTGAAACATGGTGGTGACAGCATCATGCAATGGGGGTGTTATTTTAACTGCAGGGACAGGACAACTTGTTGTAATTGAAGGAAAGATAAATGTAGCCAAGTACAGAGATATCCTGGAAGAAAACCTTTTCCAGAGTGCTCTAGACCTCAGGCTTGGCCGAAGATTCACCGTCCAACAAAACAATGACCCTAACACACAGATAAAATAACAAAGGAGTGGCTTCATAACAAGTCTGTGAGCATTTTTGACTGGCCCAGCCAGAGCCCTGACCTAAACCCAATTGAGCGTCTCTGGAGAGACCTGAAAATAGCTGTCCACCAACATTCATCATCCTACCTGATGGAACTGGAGAGGATCTGCAAGGAAGAATGGCAGAGGATTCCCAAATCCAGGTGTGAAAAACTTGTTGCATCATTCCCAAGAAGACTCATGGCTGTACTAGCTCAAAAGGATGCTTCTACTCAATACTGAGCAAAGGGTCTGAATACTTATGACCATGTGATATTTCAGTTTTTCTTGTTTAATAAATTGGCAAAAAATTCTACATTTGTTTTTTTCTGTCAAGATGGGGTGCAAAGTGTACATTAATGAGAAAAAAATGAACATCAAATGGCTGCAATGAAACAAAGAATGAAAAATTTAACGGGCTCTGAATACTTTCCGTACCCATTGTACTTTGATCAACATCTCCCCCCACAGAGTTTGATGTATCTACACAGTATGATGATGCCCTTACAAAGCCCCCACACAGAATAACATACCCACAGAGCCTCACTACACAGTATTATGTCCCCACACAGCCTCCCACTCAGAATGATGCCCCTACATAGCCCTCTTAGTGAGTATTATGTCCCTACACAGCCCGAACTCAGTATGATGTCCCACACAGCCCCCTTACCAGCAATATGTCCTCCACACAGTCCCCATTCAGAATGATGAAGTCTATACACTGCTATTTCCCCACACAACCACCACAGAGAGATGATATCCCCAGATAGCCTCCATTGAGAATGGGGTCTCAACACAGCCCCCTTACACAGTATTATGTCAACCACACCTAAAATGATGTAAAAAAAAAAAAAAGGGAAAAACCTACTCACTTTACCCCATTTCCCACCTCAGCTATGGTCTGCGCTGTGTACTTTGAGGCACAGCTGACATAATGTAATGATATCAACCAGCGTGCTATGGTCTCAGACATACAGAATTACTGATGGAAGAGGGAGTTGATGGCTCCCTATTCCATCAATGTATTTACAGGTATCTCATCCAGAGGAATGCAGATACTGCTGAAGGTGAGACATTGGGTAGAGGGCAGCTGTGTGGTGCGGGACATTACGACATAAAGCCTTTTGATTGTCCCGATCCAGGGGCTGTCCCAGAACAGCCAAAGGGCCGCATGTGGTCTGCAGCCCACACTTTACCTGGGTCCACTGTAGAACCATCAAGGCGCATTATATAAAGATTAACGCAAAGTCATTGGGGTCACGGAATTTGTGACGCACATCCGTTCTCGTTAGCGACGTTGTTGCGTGTGACACTTACGAGAGACCGCTAACGATCAAAAATACTCACCTTATCGTTGACCGTTGACACGCTGTCCATTTGCCAAAATCGTTGCTGCTGCAGGTACAATGTTGTTCATCGTTCCTGCGGCAGCACACATCGCTATGTGTGACACCGCAGGAACGAGGAACATCTCCTTACCTGCGGCCTCCCACAATGTGGAAGGAAGGAGGTGGGCGGGATGGTCATCCCGCTCATCTCCGCCCCTCCGCGTCTATTGGGCGGCCGCTTAGTGACGTCACTGTGATGCCGAATGAACCGCCCCCTTAGAAAGGAGGTGGTTTGCCGGTCACAGCGACGTCGCTAGGCAGGTAAGTAGTGTGACGGGTCTGAGCAATGTTGTGCACCACGGGCAGCGATTTGCCCGTGACGCACAACCAACGGGAGTGGATAGCGAGATCGCAGCGCGTAAAGTACCCTTTTGTCTCTAAATCTTCGTTCACACCTGTTTTCGGGAATTATGTTTGTCTGTTTAGTTTTAGGCACATAGAAATGGAGTTCATACCCAAGATGGATTTGTTACATAACTGATGAAAACATAAGCAGAGGGTCCCTATTGATTATGATTGGATCACTCTGGGCTTCGTCACGTGTCCTTCTTCATAATAGAAAAAAACAGATTTATGCAGTTCTAAAAAGTAACATCACGAAAACCCATACAGACCTCATAATAGTAAGTCAGTTCCCGCTGCCTCTGTTACCAACAATTATATACCATCTATTTTGGACATAAATTCCATTTGTTCTTAAAGCTCCAATCCAGCAAGGAAGGGGGTTTAAAGTTGAAGTGGAAAGAGGCTCTCATAAACTTTCATTGAGTTGTGACCTCCAGCACACTCCATGAAACACTGGAGAAATCCGCAGGTCACAAACTACCAAAGACCAACAGAAGCAATGCTGAAAACAGATGAAGACACTAGAGGCTGAGTATAAAGCGGGATTTACACACAGCGACATCACTAGCGATGTCGCTGGTGAAAGCACCCGCCCCCGTTGGTTGTGCGTCACGGGCAAATCGCTGCCCGTGGCGCACAACATCGCTAACACCCGTCACACGGACTTACCTGCCTAGCAACGTCGCTGTGGCCAGCGAACGGCCTTTTTTCTAAGGGGGGCGGTTCGTTTGGCGTCACAGCGGCGTCACTAAGCGGCTACCCAATAGAAGCGGAGGGGCGGAGATGAGCGGGCCGAACATCCCACCCACCTCCTTTCTTCCTCATTTGGGGCGGCCGCAGGTACGGTGATGTTCCTCGTTCCTGCGGTGTCATATCGATGTGTACTGCTGCAGGAGCAACGAACAACATGCATCCAGTAACAGCAACGATGAATCTCGCGGCGGCTGTGAGCGGCGCTTCGGGTGATCCTGCGGTGCTCGGAGAGGAGACCTGGCGGTGAGTGAGAATCCCCCTAACGCTCGGCTCCACACCCGCTCCACACCTGCCTCAGGGACCCTCAGCAAACCTCGAGCCCGGCCTGCAGCACCGCACGGGCCTAAGCACAGGCATCCGGCACCCCAGTGTCCCCCTCCATAGCTCTCCTGCATGGATCAGCGGCCAGTCACGCTGCTGAACGCTGGGCCGCGAGGAGAGCAGGGGCCGGTGCTGAGTGGGAGACGCCAAGAAAAACCCTCACTCTGGAAGCCTGACTGGTGGAGGGAGAAGGGGGAACGGATCCCCGTTAAAGGAGACCCCACTTCTCAAAACAGTATAGAGAAATTAAGAATCAAAGAGGGCTGCTCAGTACCCCCCTACACTGCAGGGTGCTCTGTCGGTCTGAAACAAGACCCCCACAACCTGGACAGTGACAAGCAAACCCCTTAAGACCCGGCTCCATACATCTCTCCGAGCCCCGAGGCCACCAGTGGGGATACACAGTGGAGATGATATAGAGAGTTGTCACACAAACATACCTCCAGCACAGTGGCACTCTCTTTTCACCCCCTCCCCCATCTTCAGGGACGCACAATGTTCTAGACCCCGAGCTGTCTAGAGGG